>NW_009647595.1:6314319-6325215 GCF_000708025.1 Charadrius vociferus
AATATGTAAGCAACCAGGAATTATCAGGCAAAGAGTGACCCCAAACTAGCTACTACAAGAAGAATCAAAAATTCCACCGGTGAGCATAGTAAACCAAGTCACGAGTCTTCGTATTTTGTAACAGAAGAAATTAACTGGATAGATCCTGGTCTCACTCCATTTGTAATACATAAGAAATAATTTGGAAAGCTTCAGTGAAGATTGCTGACCAGTTTTTGCCTATTTACTTTTTCAGATGCTGAATTTATTTTAAAAGAGTAAGACAGGTTTCTCAAAGGCAGATTTAATCCTGTTCTTTGAAGAAACAGGCCTTAGGAGCCCCATCTTCCTCTTCATCAGAAGTATCCTCAGATGCATCTTCCTCCTCTTTCTCTGTTTCCCTGCTCAAGTGAAAGAGGTACTTGGCTGATGGATCACAGCATTACTCAGACCATCTGAAAACAAGAGGTTCAAAATAAATTATATTTGAGCTAATTGCTATTTTGTCTTTTGCTTTCTCATCAGGCTCCCCCATCACTGCCTTGGGGGAAGTGGACTTGCAGCATCCCAGCCCTTCAGAGTGCTCCTGGAGCCCTGACTCATGCTGGGGCTTTCCAAAGGAGTTGGATCAACATAGAATGGAGCAGGTCCAGCTGCCAGCCCAAAGTCTCACAAATTTTGCCCACTCAGTTTGGGAAGATGCAATGGCCCCATCTCCCACAACAAGCTGTATGGTGCATGCACGGAAGCCAGTGGATGTGTACATGCAACTAAGGAATTTTTGCTGGCTCAGAGGCAGCAGAATGGTACCTCTTGCTGGCTTCTTTCTGATTGTAAAAGCATTGATCCCACTGGATAATTTAGAATAAACTGAGACAGAGAAACATTTAAGATCTGAAGAGAAACCTGAGTCATATTTACAATTGCTATTGCAGTCAGCCGAACAAATAATAAAAAAAAAAAAGATCTGTTTAAGCTTAATAAACAGGATGTAACTTGTTAAACCTTAAAAAAAAATACCTAAGCAAGCCAGTCCTTTGCTGCTATTGCATTGAATTCTATTTCTGGCTTAGCTACTGTCTTGCTCTGTGACCTTGGCATGCAATTTCCCTCCCTTGTCTCTCTGTTCTGCCTCCCACCACTTTTCTGTCTTGCCTATTTATGCTTGCTTTCGCTCTCAGTATTCAAGTTTATTTGTTCTGTCAATTGAATCCATTCTATTATTCAGGGAAGACTGTTCTCTAAAGCATTTTGTCATCCAAAATATTCCCTAGAATACCAAAATTGAAAGTAATGGAAAGTAAATAAACATTCACAAAACATTACTTCCACATGGAGCTAGAACCTTATTATACCTGGCTGCGTGACAAGTCTGTCTGTCAGTAACACTTATTTCTCCTTGCAGTTGGCTGTGCCACAATACTTCTCTGAATCCATTTTTCTGAATCCTAAACTGATGTATATCCTCTGCAGTGCCTGGTACTGACCTTAAAGTTTCACTTTTAAAACGACCAAGAGGTCCTCAGACAGTACCAGTCTGCACCCTGTTTGCAGCAGTTTGAGGGATCTGTCTTTGTGAAGGCAGAAATCACAGCACAGGGCAGACGAGCACCTAAATGAGCTGTTTCTGTAGGACACACTTGAGACACAAGTCTGAAACATTACCTCTGCAGCTCAGACTTTCCACCTCCGATATTTTGTGATTCACAGTCCAAAGCTGTTTCCTAAACATGTACTCCAAAGTTATCACACTGAGTACCAAGGAAATGATTCACTTTCCCCTTTTAAAAAGCAGCTGCTATGTGTGTGTGGGGGCATGGCTGCCTTTTATGCTGTTCAGTGCTCAGCCACAGGGATTCAGCTCTCTTCAGCCTGGCATTTTGGGGGTCAGGTCCTAATAGCAGGATATTCCCACTTGTCTTCCTTGTAGCAATACCAGTGTGCAGTAAAAAAAAAACAACACCAAGATTCAAAGGGCCAGAGGCGAAGTGGGAATGTCCCTATAACCAAGAGATGAGTGCATTTCTTATTGGCCAAAAGTGATGGATTCTGGTCTGTGTTCCCAAAAAACCCTCAAATCCTCTGTGTTAAGAGACATTAGACACAATTCATAAACAGGGCTGGGTTCTCTCCCTTTCCTTAAAGGACTTTTTACTGCTAAAGCATAAATGATGCCTTCTACTATTATTTCTGGGGTTTTGTTTTTAAATAAGTGGTTCTAAAATTGAAGTTCATGTTTTGGGATAAACACCAGGATCTTGATATGCCTGATCAGCCCTGCCCCATCAGTGGCCCCACTACCACTCGGTTCCCGAATCCAAGCCAAGCTTAGACTTGCAATAGAGCACCTAGCCAGAGCAAGACGGTAACATCTGTGGGTATCTTGTGTTACACTCACAAAAGCGTATGTTTCCATGATAACTCAGGCAAAGAAGTGATCAGGCAGGGGTTTATGGTGTCAACACCATAATTCTATCTACAATTTACTTTAGGTTCCTTCTTCTTATTTCAGCATCTGATAATCTGGTACATTCAGTTGTTGCTTCTGTAAGTGGCTGTCACAGATGAGGATAGTGAGTTTTGTCAAGGCACAGCAGGGATCGAAGCAGGCGCACAAGGTGAAAGGCTGTAGGGAGACTGGCACAGCAATTTTCATTCCCAGGATTTTAAATGCCGGACTGGGTATAATCAGCATGAGGGGACCCAACTCGGCTTTTCTATACACTGATATCACACCTGGCTTCTTTAGGGCTAATCTAGATACGGAGCACACCAGGTAGTGTGATTTTAACTCTGTTTAGAGTGAGGTGAATAGATTAGCTATAGTACATATCTGAATTAAGGCTGGTTCTTCTTTTTTTTTAAAAAAAAGTGTAATATGTTGAGGATTTCACTGTTAGAAGTTTGTGATATTGGGACAGGCAGGGATGGCCACTGGTGGATGCAAAGCACTCATCAGCTTGGAAAGGATACTGGAAAAAACACACTCAGAACCAAGGGCTTGTGCAGTGCTCCTGTGGTCATGTTGCCCAGCACTCTTTCTGCTCTCTTGAAGTCTTCTGGCTCCTTTCCATTGACCTGAGTTTGGTTTCTGTCAGGCCCACAGAGCAAAAACACAAGCAATTTTATTTCAGGAAAGTGTCCTTTCAACTGCTATTCCAGAGGTTTTCAAGTTGCTCTACGTTGGACCTCTAAGATATAAGGAACATTTCTAAGCATTTACCAATGAAAATAGCATCCACCAATAACTAATTAATTATTTGAATCTACCACAGGGTTGTCCTCACCTCCACTAGTTGATGTGCAAATCAATCACTCTTTTCCCTGTCTGTTACCTTAGAGAGACAGCAGAAATCTGTCCATCTTGTATAAGTTATTACTCTATTATATTAGCTTAGCTCATCAAATATTTTCACATGCAAAGGGCTGAAGTCTGTAATATTTTATACATTGGAGTTCTTTACAGGGATGATTTAGAGTCCTACATATAGGACAACTCTAGCTCTCAACTCAGTGACATGATCTGCATTAATCCAACATGACACAGATGTAGATCTTCACAGTTAGAATGCTAAAATTGAAGACTAATTCCCCTGAAGTAAAACCGGAGAAAAGTGAAGAATCAATACCAAGAGCTGAGTCCGCTTGATTGAACCATGCCAAATTACATCAGCTGTGAATGCATCCCTGTATCGCTTTCCTGTACTTTGTAACCTGCATTCCTGAAAATCCTTGCAAATGCACTGGTTAGGTTAGGGAGATGGATGTGGTTGATAGCTGCTAGTTCATGCCATATGGATCACAACTGGAGGTTCTGCAACTCGCTAATGACCTGTCTTAGCAACAGTCTGCCTGAAAAGATGAAGAAATGGAATCTCCCTGTATTTGCTGCGCTAAGCTTTGTGTTGGCAAACACTTGCTAACATATGTCACCAGCTTTGAAAAGACATGGTTTATTTATATGTTAATTACTGCAACACTTTCGGGAAAATATTTGTTGATACAAGAGCTGTGTAAATAGGCAAGTGTTGAGAGCTGTTGCCATTTGAAAATAAATGAGTGCTAGCCAATAAGAATCAGCAAAAGTCTATGATACAAAGAGTATCTCCTTGCTTATGGCTCAGTCCAGTCCCACTGAGATCTCCATTGATTTCTGTGCGTTGTGAGTCAGTCTTTAACCGTTCCTCATGCAAACGTTAAGAAAACCATGCACTCTCTTCCCTGAATTGGTGCAGTGCTTCAAGACACTGCACTACAATTGAACTCAGAAGATGGAGGTCACTTCTGGGTGACAACAGGGAGCAGAGGTGTGTAAGTGTTGCTGGAAGCAATGTCAGTGATAAAATACATCTCGTACTTCCTGATACCCAAGGGCCTCGTCTGGACACAGAGGGGGCTGTTTTGAAGGTGTCATACTTTCTGTGAAACAGAAGCCCAAGGCCTTCACTGCTATGATTGTTAAAAGTACCTCAACACCATTCACAAGAAAATTATGGCATTTCTGCTGTCTGGGAAAGTCGCCAGGCAACGTGTGGAATTTGCTGCTCTGAAGATGCCTTATTAGTCGCCAATAGAAATGCTTCCCTTCAGACCGGCTGCGACCCACACTCCTGGCAGAAACCTGGGTAATGACATATCAGACTCTTCACAGCCGAATTTCTAGGTCATAAAGTACTTCACAGAGAAAATTGTTCTGTCAATGTATTGAATTTTCACAGCGTTGTTATTAGCAATGCTGTTTACCTTGAGGGCAAACAACAAAAGTAACAATTCTCTTGGATCTACTTGGTGATTACAAACACCGCGTTGTTTGCCAAGTAGTTTACAAACTCTTCGTTTTGTGTGTGAGTACTATTACAGGGCTGTGATGATCAAAAGTGAGACTTGCATTTTTTCTGCAAAGGTGGCTGAGAAGCTGCTGAGTGCCACACCCTCTCCACGCATGGGCAGCAAGTTGCTTATCTTGCAACCCACCTTGTTATCCAGTTCTTCAAAACTACAAAACTATTGAGACCTGAGAGCCCCAGAGATTCCCAGCTCTCAAAAATACATATTTTGCTAGGTGTCGTATTGACACAAGGGATTAGAGTAAAATGTGGGAAAGATAAGAAATAGCAATACAGTCTCTAGTAGCTATCTTCTTAAAGTCTGATTTTGCAATGTGAGTATTTTCTACGAGCTTAAATGCCAGTGGTGAAACTCACTCCACAGCAGCGTGTAGCACAGGGATGGCACAATATATCTGTGCATGTGATGAAATGAAGATGTCTTGCCACCACGAATGAGAAAAAGATCGCACTATGCAGTCTGATAAATGTTTGCGGTATCAGTTATGTTCATTATATCTTTTAGAGAAAATTTAAAAGGAGAAGGGGAATGAAAAGACGAAGGATGAACTTTCACAGTCCTTATACCCACTTGTCTATCTGTTCTCAGTAAAAGCAATGCAAAGGTTGCTGTTATTAAGTATTCCATTCAGGTCAGAGACACGAATGTTCAGATGCTCTAAAAGGGACTTCTTTGCTCTACTGAGCTCAATTTAAGGACAGAAAAGTAGACAGCTCAGGGCTGGTATGTTTGGCTTCATTCCGTGCTGTAGGACATCAAAATCTCAGTGGCTTGCTTTTTCATGGCAGTGATTGCTGCACCACAGTTAAATAATTTTAAACCAAATACACTAGTGAAACAAAATAATAAACCTTGTCATTCAAAGACTGCTCATTCCTGGTAACAGTGAATGGTCCTGTAAATGTAAGTGTCGTCATGGATTTTCTTTTAAATTTTTACCACAATCTTGTTAGAGATCTTGCAGTTCCTGAGTTTGAAGGGGGAGAAATATGTTTGATCCCCAATTCATAGTGGAAAGATAGGAAACTAAAGTTATGAAACCCTAACTGAGAGAGAAAATGTGGCTGCATTTGGAAATATATCCAACCTGCAGATCAGCACCACTGCCAAGAAAAATAAGCTACCTAATTCTGGAGGTGACAACCAGAGAAGGACCCTGCCTTGGTGTGTTTTAGCCCCTGATTATTATCTGTGCAGTGTAAACAGGGGACGATCCCATATTCATCAACAAAACCATCCTATGACCTGCACACTATTCTGAGAAGTCACAGAAAAGCACAGTCTTCAGGAAACCACACAGGTTAAACAGACAAGTCGCTAAAGAGTCTATATTCTTGGAGCCACCCATAGAAAGAGCCATTTCTGATGATGTTCACAGCTTACCCCACATCCTGTTTTAAGACACCTGCGCAAACTACGTGGGTTTATTTTTAACAAGCTAGTTCTGATTAACCTATTACTGCCATCATTTCTTCCACCCTGATGAAACTTGCAGTATCTTGGGGGTTGCCTAAAAAAGCATCCAGCAGTAAGCAAAGCCCCAGGTGACTGTGTTATGTGTCAGGTGCTTCAAATGTGTAGGGTTTCTGGGTTTGGTACTGCCCTTGGTGTTGCACTTACAGCTGTTGCATGATGTGGTCCTGTTCTCAGGAGTAGCACTTTCCACATCCACTGTTCAGCAACGGACCATACAAGGTATCGCATCTCAGTGCAATCACATTTTTTCATTTTGGGAAAGTGGAGGGAAATAAAGGCATCATAGCTATGTGCACAACTTCATAATGTGCCACCTTACTTCTAGCAGATGTCAATAGCAGAAAGCTGAGGAAACACTGTAGAAGATGAAAACTACAACTGCTGGATGCAGTTTCCATACATGTGCCGTTGTCCCAAAGAAAACAATTATTTTTTTGACTGGTCTCAAAACTTTCCAGGGTCTGACATGCAAACAGTGAGCAGAATTCTCCCTTAGACAGTCTAATTTAATTCAAACTTTTGGCAGATTGAAGGGATGGGTTCTACAGGGTCCCACATGCCAAAATCATTTGCCAACAGTAGGCTCTATTAATTCCAGTTGGGTATTTTCTCACCATTTCTTTACATTAGGAAGCAAGTAACCCTTTCTTCCTCCAGCCTGCCCCTCCTTTTCTCAAGCTGAGATTGATGGAGCAAAGTTTCACACCGGCGCTACATGATTAATTTTTCTCTCTTTCTTCAACCTGCTGGTACTCAGTTTCCAAAAATCCCTGGGAATAAATAACTGTGTAAAAGACATCATACTTCAGCCTTTCTTTCATTCCAGACAGTCTCTGGTGAATCATCACCATCATGGGCTCCATCAAGGCTCATGTATAGTGACCTGAACTTCTCTTGTGTCAGATTCAAGGCAAAATAGTGGCCATCTGTGAGGTGAGAGGTATTTGAAGAAAGGTGAGCATAGCAGTTGTGGGAGTGTTGGTGCTTACGCAGTGGTGCTTGGGCTGGATAAAAAAGATCTGTGAAAGAGGACAGAGGACTCTGTGGCCATTTATTTTCTTACCCTCTGTAATAATACATCTTCCTGGCTTGTTTTACAAGACTCTTGTGCCTTAAAATTTCCAGAGAAAGCTTCTGCTTCATGTTTGTCCACATTCAGTGTTTGAGGAGTAATGGGAAGAGAACATGTGCAGGCCAGTATGCAGAAACAGCTTTTTTGCAGCAGTTGTTTCACAAGGAAGGTGGCCTTGGTCATCAAATTAACCAGTCTGACCAGCACTGAAGTGAGACTGCTGGTCAATTGTGAAAATGCGACAGGGTGTAAGGGAAGAGCAAAGGGATGTGAAAAACTGAACTTCAATTACGGTAAAGCTGAGGTTTTTCAGCTGATCGGGATGTTAAACTAAGTTACTTCCTCACTCAAAACGAGGACACACCCAGTGGTGAGAACAAAACAAACTTGTTTTGATTATTGCTCTCTTCCTTTCACTTTTCAGACTCTCCAGCCTGCCTCCATTGTCCCAGTTAGGGTTGTTGTGTCCTTGCCTAGGAGACACAGGACTTATTTTTGGCAGTTGTTTCTACTAACTGGCTGGCTTCATAAGAGGTAAAGATGCTATCACCGAAGTGCAATAAGATCTCTGCATTAGTTCCCTCACGTTATAAGGTGGCAGTGAACAGGGCTCTTCTTAGTTTTCTCCTTTTAATTGGCTGAGTTATTACTTATATGAAACCAACCTCATTTTAAGCTTGCTCAGTGAAAGGCACGGGAACAAACACTAGTCGATGCCCTACGATGACCTTTCTAGTTGCTATTGTATAACTACGTCCTGAAAACATTTCTCTGGCAAATGTCCTTTTCTCTCCTCAGATCAGAACTGCTTTCCTTAGATAATTTAGAATTGGATTGTGCCCAACCTCAGACAAGGTTGGAGAAGATATTTTTCAAGGAGGCTTTCCTCCTTTGTGCCCTTGGGTACAGACTGGAATAATCCCACACCTGGAGACAGACGATCAAAATTTACTTAGAGGATCTTGATTCTCAACCCCAACTCGTGTCTTAGATACCTTTGAAAATGTCACTTGAATCTGCATTGCTAGAGCCATGGTGCATATGTAGTGCCCTGCAGTCATTGCGTTGCACACCTAGGACCAACAGCCTCATTGCATCCTCTGAAATCATTGGATCATTTTAAAGTCCAATGAGACCTCAGAGCGAGGATGCGCAAGAGAAGACGTCCCACTATATCTGAGCCTTAGAAATATTTCTGTGGACCTTTTTGAAAGATTTGGAATATTTGAGAAGTATGTTAACAAAGAATAACACTTTAAAATGTCCAACTCTTACTTCCAGGATTGACTTAATTGATCAGCATGCTGCATGTGGACTCTGTGGATAGATGCTGCCTTCTCTGACTTTCAGGAGTTGGCAGAGTTAGTGAGATATCTACTATTGTCTTCTAGGACATGGAAGAGAGGTTCCTTGCTTTACATTTAGTTTGTGTTTTGGTATTGAAGAAAAATGAAGAGGCAGGTTGGTTTCTTTAAACCAAGTGTATCACATATGCTGTAGACCTAATTGGGATTTTCCCTGACTTGAATTATTCTTCCCACTGTGTGGACCAGGAGCATAGGATTTAGGCTGGGTCTGTAATTTGTATGTACATTCTTTTTCCTTTGTGTTTTCTGTCACTTCTTCTCCCTTACTCTCTTAACACAATGATCTTTAGAGAATTTTCATTGTAGGAGCAGAATTAAAGCCAGTATAGAAAGATGAATAAAACCATACACAGTTCTTTGTGGCACATTGCAGAACCATTCCCTAACGGAAAACAGATGGGTGGGTTTTTTTCCCCTTAACAGTACAAAATTCTCACTTTGTCCCTGTGGGACACAAGCTACTGGCTTTTAATATCATTACTCATCCGTCTAACGTAACTGGTTTAAGAACAAGATGCCTATAGGATTGTACTCCTAATTAAATTCTTACAACTTTCTCAAGTTGTCTTTTCTCTTGTGAACCTTGCACGTATTCAAGACATGAGCGTCTGCATTAGTGCGAGTTTACTTGACACTTGTGTAGTTTTTACTGGCACTTACAAATGGCAAAGTCCTGAGGGACCTCTCATGCCTTGTTCTTGGATTGAACACTTGTGAATCCTGAGCTTAACCCAAATTGAAAATCGTATAGGCCGGATTCCCAGCTGTTGAATATTGATATCTCTTTATTGACTCCAGCAGAGAAGTGCTGATTTCCATCAGTTGAGGGTATGTGCACGGCTGTGTAGATTTGAGGGTGCCCATCTGTTTAGCAGCAAGCAGGGGCTGTTCTCATCAGTGATCCCAGCCTACAATATTTGAATTCTGACCCATCCATCAGTGTCCCCAGGGTGATAATTCTGACAGAGGATAGATTCAGTGGCTGCAGACTGTTTGTTTTAATTTAGTTTTGTTTTCTTTGCTTGGCTCTTATTGAGACAATTAGAGTTTAAATTACCACTCATCTTCCAGGTCAGCCATGAGCAATTAAAGGGTTCCAGTAAAGCAAAGGGGAGAAGATTACATGCTGGCTTCCTTCTCTAGGCTTGCATGGGGAAAAAATGTAAGGTTTTAATTTCCAGACCTGCTTACAGGATGCTCATAATTTTTACAAACCACAAGTTTTGACTACCCTCCTAGTTTCCCCTTCTACCCAGAAAAAAGATGAACATTAAAGCAAAGCTGAAGAATGTAATCAAAATGGGATTTATGTCCTGAGATGTCTTTAAACATCCTTGTAGTATTTAAATAAAGTTGAAATTATCTTTGTTATTTGTGCCAAGCTGTATCATTTCTTTGGCATATCCTGTCCTATGAAATGGGAAGTGGTTTTGCAGACTTCCTTATATAGGGCCTCCGTTTAAAATAGTTTGGGGTATTTTTTTCTTCTTTAACTGCGATAAGAGAATCTAAACTCTGTTTACATTCTTCAGCTCTCTGCATTTTTATCTGCGAGTGAAGCTCTGTTTTTCTTTGAAAGGTAAAAATGTCATCCTTAGATGAGAATAGCATTGTGCTAAGACATCTGATCAGACAATATTTTACTGCTAGTAAATCAAGGGAAAGTATGAACTCTGCACTTGGCAAAAAAAAGATCTGTAGCTCACAAGCCACAGCTGAAGAAAAACTTACTGCAGCAAAGTAGGATGAATTAAAACAGAAACAAAGATTTTGGCAGAAAGTCTGGATGCTGAACAATAAGAAGTGGGTTCCTATCTCTCAGGACTGGATGCAAAGAAAAGGAGAGGAGAAGCAGGAGATGAGGGGGGAAGCGGGAGAAATACCTTCAGGGAAGAAGAAGTGGGACGTGGTATTTCCTTGTGCACAGCAAAAAGCGTTTTTATTAGCCTAGCCTAGTTATTTCAGATTTGGGAAAATGAACAAGGATAGAATAATTGTAAAGAGATTCTCACCTGGAGCTGCTCCTTTAGGAAGCAAGGCTGTCAAGCAGGACCCAAATGGAGAATCTCCTCACTCGAGGAGAGCTCTGAAATGACATAAAGCTAGCAGAGATCACTTTGACGCCAACAGCAAATTTGCAGTCTACCTAACCTG
>NW_009647595.1:6325310-6398832 GCF_000708025.1 Charadrius vociferus
GAATAACTTCCTTACAGCGAGTAGGCTATAGCAGCTACCAAAGCCACATCTGGAGCCTTGGATTCTATAAGCCATGCCCCAATTGTCTCTTCCCAGCTCTTTTGCATCAAATGCAACCCAGGGATGAGCTTGGTCTGAAATCCTGATGGGGCAGAGTGCACGGTGGCTCATCCTGCTATGAGAATGGTAGTCGTTCAGGCAGGGAAGACTTCTGCTTATCTTACTGAGAAATAAGTAGGATGAAATAAAAGCACATAATTTCTGCCACCCAGTTACATCCAGAAAATGTCTGAGATAAGGAGAAAGAAATAGAACAGTAACTATGGAGAAAAATTTGCAAGGGCAGACATTAATGGTGCTAATACAGAGGACAGACTGTGGAAAAGTATGAAGAAGTGTTCTGGCCATGAATCGGAGACAGCACTGTGAGTATCTATCTATGCACGTGTGGCAATTAATTTGAAAGGAGAGTATCGACCTTCTGCACAAGGAGCTCCAAAGAAAGAATTGGCAAGTAACGAATACGAGGGAAATAAGAGTGGCAGATTATTTAGGGGAGGGAAGCTGAGAGACCTGAGTCCACTCAGCAAAGGGAATTGGGAAAATGGAAGAAATGGCTCAAAAAGAAGAGAAACATTAAATTAGGAAGACTGAGGCGTATGAGTAACAGATTGTGGTTCCATTCGTGCACATTATTTCTCAACACATTCTTCCTTGCTGACAGCTGTCCAGTATCACAGAGGATTTTAGACCACCGGGATGGGGGAAACATATGGGAGATGATGACACAAAGCTAGTGCAGATGAGACTTGAGTCAAGTTGCCTGAATCACTCTTACTGCTTCACACAAGCACAAACTAAACATGTAGGGCAGGTAATAAAGTCAGTGACACAAATATTTGTCAAATCCAGCATGGCATCATAATTTTCAAGCTTGTATGTCACAGACTGATTCCCCAAGGAGTGAACAACAGAATGCAAAATTGTGTAGCAGAAAAAGTGAAAGTTATGTTACATTGCTTTCAGGATTAATATTTCCATGTTCTTTGGGCATGAGGGAGAAAAGTGCAGTAGGTTCATGGTGAGGGAAAAGGAAGGTTTTACTAAACTTCTCTCTATTTTTTCAGAAGAATAATGGCTGTTAGGAAAGTCAAAGATGAGCTGTTCCCCTGAAGAACAAGAAGGAAGGTAAAGGCAATTTCTCTAGCCCCTCTTCTTTATCTTCCTTTTCCCCATTCCTTTTGGACCCAGCAGAAGGGCTTTTATATCTGGGAACATGAAGGAAAGCCATAAAGTCTCTGGTGCTGAGACACTCATTGCCTTCTACTAAGCGTTTTTGCCACACAGCATCATCATTTTTGTCTGAGGTATCAAACAACTGTTTTATCAGCCATTCACACTTGACCTGGGGTCAAGGAGCAGGGGAAAAACACAGGTACTATGGTATAAGTTGGACTCTGTGCAGCCTGAACTAAAAGCTCTAGTTTGCATCCTCTGTGACTCTCTTAGCTATATTAAAGGGATGCAAAACACCAAAAATTTCCTCCGTGTTTAGCAGCAAAGATAAGGTTTCAATTATTTATTTGCACTTCTCTGCTGCAGTGGGTTTTTGAGAGATGTTACCAACTTGCTTAATTGCCTTCCCAGTTCAATCCAGAACCAGCACATCGTGAGCTTTTTGGTGCAGAGGGCTTATGAGTACATAAAAAGCAGTATATTTATTAGCTTCTGACTCATAAACAAACATGGTTTGTTCTGAAAGTGTGTAAGTGTAAACATGGAAGTGGCAGTGGAATTTGTTGGGTTTTTTGATTATTTTTTTTTTTTAAACACATGAATAAGAAAAAAGAGGCGTTTATTTCAACTTAGAAAGGAGTTGGACAAAACTCCAGGTCCCGATTCTTTCTAGGAGTTGATGACTTGAGATGGATCCTGTGGGAGGAAGTCACAGAAGCGAAGTAACAGCAACTGGTCCCCCACTGCAGGCAGTTTCACTGTGGAGTTGAAATCCAACAGTCACCTGGTTTTGTGGCAGCAAAATGTGAGGGTGACACTCTTATCATTCCCATGTAGCCTGGGAGATGGGTCTGCTGAAATGCTAACTAGAAACTGCAAGTTCCAGCCCCAGGTATTTCACTGACCTTATGACATTTATTGAATTAATTTTTTGTTTTCCTCCATGCTAGAATCAAGTTCTATCGCAGGTAATCTAAAATGAGAGTTGAATCATCTCATTTGACTGGCTCCATGTCTCTGGTAAAAACTTCTCTCACCTACTTTACTGCCAGGCATGTGTTGAATGCCAGCTTGGGTGGGTTTGTGGCCTGTATTAACATGTGGGTTTAGGTTATAATTTTTTCAGGAGCTCCAACAAAAGTGTAGATTGTCTCAGATCATATGAGAAAATAGCCTTGGCACTGTGGGCAATGCATCTATTTTCAATAGCAGCACAGCAATACTAATACCACAGTGAGGTTTGTCCTGATCTCAGGAGGAGTTTGCGATCTGGAGAAAATCAGGGATCAGACTATTCCCGATTTAATCTGGACTCTTCTGCTTGGTGTTCACCCCTTCCTCTCACCCATCCCCTAAAATCACCCCAGCCACACACAGCAACATGTGCAACTCAGTGGCTGGATTTAGCTCTCAGTCTGGCAACCTGGTTTCTTTGCTGAAAGGACACCAGCTACATCAGTCAAGCTTTGAGCATCCCCCAGAACCACCCAAGGTGTCCTGGAGTTTCCGGGAGGATAGACGCATTTATCTCATAGTTTGAGAAGCAGCACTGCATCACGCGAAATCCTAATGATCCACATGGGACCACTGCGCTGGAGGGCACAGTGCTGTCATTCCTGGCGTGGCTATCAGGATCTGAGGGGGAGTATGATAACTGCTGTGTGTCACGTGTGCAAATACCTTCAAAGGCAGTTGCCATATTTTAAGATGAGGCAAGAAGATAGTCAAGTTTTTCTTTTCCATCTGCAGCCCTGTCTTCCAATACAAATAATATCACAGTCCTGTGGTGTGGAGACAGGGCTCACCAGAACAACTTCCCTCACGATTGTCAGTCAGGCAAGTTCATCAAAGTACTGGCTTTTGAAATATATATTTGAGGAGAAGGCAAATACCAGCTTAGAGTCATAGAGTCATTCTGGTTGGAAGAGACCTTTAAGGTCATCGAGTCCAACCGTTAACCTAACACTGCCAAGTTAGCACTAAACATACATAACTCTGCCCATCTCTGCCTCCCTCAGCCCTTTGCTTCTCATGTTTTATTCTGTTCCCTTTCCCCCTTTTCCATGTATTTTCCCTTTGCTTCTCTGTAGTAAGGAAGAAATCTGTTACCCTGAGAAGCTGCAACTAAGACCATCCTATAGATAAACTGTGAAGTTAATAGCTACGACGAATTGACACATGTGGACTAGATAGTGGCTGAGGACCAGAGAAATGGATCTCTCTTGTGCCTACATCAGTGCAGAAGCAGAGGAAGAGGCAGGCCCCGAACTGAGACATGGTATTTCAAAATTGTCTTCATGAACTGCTAGACAAGGAGCATCAGACAAGGTAGCAGCACAACTGCTGAAGCATGAGTCAGATTTCCCCTAGCCCAGTGTCATGACTCTCGTGTTGGCCACTGAAGGACATTACAAGAAAGGAGGTAAGGAATATGGTTTCTTTGCAAAGTGACACTTCCCTGGCATCCCCCCTTCCAGCAGCCAGCAGCTGGGGAGCTTTCTCCCAATAATCATGTCTAATGATCCACAGTGGGCCCCTCCTTTATTCATCTACCAACCACCTTTTCAACCCGTTCAATGCATTGCAGTCCACATCCACAACTGCGTTATGTGCTGTGCAAATAAAAAAAATAATCTTTGGTTTGTCAAATTTACTGCCTGATCATTTTATGAGGTACCTTGTAGGTATGAAAAGGTATTCTTCCTGTTAGAGAAAGCACAACAATAATGCTCTTTTTCAGCTAGATAAGCAGCCACAATGCAGGCTGGCATGGTTTCAGAGCTGTGTATTACTTGCTAATTCGCTGCTGTGAATGCCGAAGGCCTAGCTTCACTTTAAAATGTTAGACTTTCACTTCTTATACTCTCTTCCCTTTCTGAGACAGATCGGTTGTTTCCCTGCACGAATTGTAATCTCTGGAAGTAGCTACCAGACTACAGACACTGAAAAATACAAAACCTTTTGGGTTGCATGTAATGGTTTTTTTCTCTCTCACTCCGATTTTTCCCCTGCAGTTAAAACATAGTAACTTTATGTGTTTTCCTTCTAGGCATATTTATTTCATCTGTGACAGAGGGTTAAGCAAAACTTGGTTTGTCTAGACTGCTACTGCTTCAAAGACTCAATGGCAACAGAACAGAAAACCCTTATCTTATTTGCCTTTGCTGGTAGAGGGTTTGTGTAGTCATGTTAGCTAGGGCTTTTATGCAAGTCTTGGGACCATTTACACATCAATCAGAAAATGTGTCTCTTTCCAAACAGTTTCTCAATATGATTATGTATCCTAGCCATTATTTGTGTTCCTTTTAGGATTCTTTTAGGTTGGAGCAGGTGCCGTATTTGGGTGGATTTCAGTGAGGCTGGATGATTCCTGAGACTTCAGGAATTTTTTGGTAGTAAGTCTATAACTGATACATCCTGCCTTCACTGGACTCCAAAGGAACAGTGTGACAGTATTCATGTTAATCAGTTCACAAGGAATGGAAGAGCAAACCCCCACTGATAATGTGAATCTTCAGCATTTATTAATTTCCGTTGGAGAACAGGCTTACAGTGAAATCCACAAAATTCAGAGATGCCTAGAATTTTGTCCTCTCTTTCTTGTAGCATCTATCCTCTCTGTCTGTTTACTGGAATTTACTATGAGTGTCTCTTGCTTTAAGTAATCCAGTGCTTATAATCAGAGCAATAATCCCTTAACATCTCCTAACTTGTATCCTGTTTGTCTTCCTGATCTCTTTCCTGTGAAGTCATCTTCAGGTACACTTGAGCCTTATTGTACCTGAAGCACCAGTGTCCTGCTTAATACACCCTGGGGCCTGACCGTATCTTTGCATAACTAGATACTTAGTACCATCTGTTTACCAAATGACTGTCACCAGAAGATGAAGTCTCACAACCCAAACCAGGATGCACAGGTGCTATCTGGTGCATTAGAGCTGGTCTCTAAAATATGACATCTTTTTTTTGAAATTAAGCAAAATAACTTACCCATTGTCACTATAAAGTAGCCTCATGTGTACAATTGCTTTCATCTGTAAGGAAAAACTGGACCTAAGAGTTTGTTTTTAAGTCTGTGAGTCAGTGAAAACAATCTTGTCGGTATTAGCAGGCTATAGATTTGGAAAGGAATTTAGAGAATACAGAAAGGGAATTGCCATCTGAGCAATTTCTATTCCTACAAGCACTAAACATAGCAATCATGTCAGCCATGAAATAAAACAAACACCACTATTAACCTGGCTGTGAGATGATCTGATAGCGTGTGTTTTTCGAAGTGTGAAAGCAAAAAGCTTTCTTTGAACTAGAAATCAATGGAGATAACATTTCCCTTTTCCCCTGCTACAGCCCGGACCTCCGACCCCAGGGCTGGAGCTTGGGTCCTGGTAGTGGAAAGTCCTTGACTGGTGGCAGTGGAGAGAAAATCATCACCTGCTCAGTCACAAACAATGCATAGACCTACAGCACTGTTTGTTAAGTTAGATCAGCTAATAGTTGCACAGCGGAGCTTCAAAGCTTCACAACACAGTTAATGAAGGCTTTGTAGATGCCGTGTCCCCACTGAAGCCTTGGACTTTGGGTTTGATATTTAATGCAAGAAATCGAATGCGGTTTGGACTTTCTCAGTTTCCAGAATAAAAAATAATAGAATTGCTAGGAAATGAGCACAAATTTTGACCTCTACATCTGATCCCAACTTTGTTTACACCATTTTAAATTACTTCACTAAATCAGTAGAGCAGATATCTTGGTTTGTGGGTAAAAGAGCAAACCTTGGATTGAAGTCTCAGTCCTGACTGAGTTTGATTTTTGGATGAAATTAGGCCTCTGTGTGGTGAAATTATATGGTGACTCAGTCCTAATTGTGCTGTTACCTCCAGAATCCCAAATTGATACTTAACCTGTCCTCATTCTAGACTGTATTGAAGGGAAGGTTTGTTTTAAAAAAGATTTCCGGTAACTTTTTCTCAGAGGACATGGCATAGTAAGTTTTTTAAAGAATAAATTATTTGCAGTAGCCTTGAAAACTTTTTAGCCAGCAAGTTGAAATATATAAGATTAAGAGGGAAATTTTATGTATTTTAATGAAGGGGTTCTAGCTCAGAAGCTATTTTCCAGAAGAAAAAAGACCATTGTGAAAGTTTCTCCTTTCCTACTATTTTCTTACCATAGCGTACATACAACCTTAATTTTTCAGCATAGATATATATATGTATGTATGTATGAGTCTGTATATGAGCATCCACACCTTTTAATCCCCTTATATTTCTTTCTTTTTTTGTAAGGGTCATTTGAGACATCTTTTCATAATTCCAGTATAGTCAAACGGTACTGACACTGTCAGACATAACACTGACTTATGAATGCCTCCTTTCAACGATCTTCATTTGGTCACTGTCTTCTTTTTGCCTAGCAGAGGTTCATGCTGCCAGCAGTGTGATTTATTGGGTACCCGTAAAGGGTACATCCATGACACATCAGTGCAATGCAGATACCTGCAATACTTCTGGGTGGGATATCAGAAGGCATCTGTGAAAGCAAGACAAGTGAAGATATGAGTTCTGGTGAATCTTCCTTTGAGAGTTTACCACTCCCCAGCCCTGTGATGAAGTGGGTTTGTGCTGAGGTACCAGACTATGAATGACAGCTGCTGAGCTGTGGGCAGCATGTTCCCATCCAGCTCTGCATAGGCTCCCCATCTCTCAGCAGAGGGGTGACAATGAGCAGCTGAGCCAGGATTAACACTTCAAGATGTTGATCAAACACTTGCAAGCCGTCCGTTCACTTGCAAGACTTAGGGATACCCATGCTCTCTTGCCTTTTCAGAGCCAGCTTGAACCCTGACCGGCACTGCATCAAGTCTCTTGCAACAAAACTGATGGCATTTAGCAGAGAATGCTTGTCATGTGTGTTCTCATCCAGTCCACACTAATTTAAGACTTTATCCTTTTACCCCTGCTAAAACCCAGAACCATCACTTCTCTGCAGGGTAGTGGAATTTCTTGTAGCAGAAGGGTATCTGATGGTGTCCTCCAGAAAGGCCCTTCAAATTGCTTCCTTTATCCTGAGTCCTCCTGCAGTGCCAGAATTTTTTCAGCATAGTAAAAATATTTCATTCATTATCAGGAGCTTAGTCATCTGATTCTTGGTGCTGATGTTGCCTTTCCGAACAATGGCTGGCTGCCACTCTGTCTGCTTCTGTGGGAGAGCTGCGCTCTGTAATCTTTGTGTGTTTCTTTCTCTCTCTCTCTTTTTAATATCCTCGGCTTTATCATGGGAATTGATTTTTCTAAATGTCCACCTGCTATGTTTTCTCTTCATTAGAAATAGAGACCAGGTGTTAATTTGTACCAATGTCACTGACTTCAGATGATAATGAGTTCAGAAAGGATGGAAAATCAAAGCGTATTCCACCATGCCTAGAGGAGCAAAACTGTGTGGGGAAAATCATCTACGGCTGGGCAATATAGCTGGAGGGCATACTGCCCCTCCCTTACTGTGCCTTTATGTAGCTGCCTTTATCCTCTCTTTAAATGATTGGCATGACCAAAGGACCCCAGGGGAAAAGATGGAGAGAACAAGAAGAGCCCCACAAAGCTGCATCGTGCATTAGCTGTGAATAAAACAAAGCCAGGGCAGAACAGTTCTGATCAGCTTTACTCCATCCTCTCTGTTCCTTTGGGGAAACCTCAGATCACACGTGTCAGCTAGCAGGAGCACAGCGAGAGGTAAGCTGAGCTGCCTTAGCGTGTGGGGAGCAATGTGGACATAGATGCAGAGCGCTCTGATCAAAGTCTTCCACTATGGGAATATGAGGTGTGGAGGACCCCTGGGTCTAAATGCATTTTTCTTGGCCCAGCTTCCAGTCCAAATGATATCATACTCGTTCCACTCTCATGTGCAAAGGAAAAATTAGCCTGAGGAGGTTTTGCATTACTTTATTTGTCTCTGGATTCCCTTACGCTTGGAAGGGAAAACAGAAATATTATGACCATGAGCATAATAGAAATGTTAGCTAGGAAAGGACTTCATGAAGGCTTCTTGATCAGGACATTAACAGCAGCACTGTTGCTGCATCGTTATTCTGTTCTCTCTGGTACAAAGGACTTTTCCAGAGTCTCCTTCTGTCTCCTTGTCCACGGCAGGGATGTAGACCTGTAGCCATTGCTCGGGACCAGAGCATCAGAGACCACATTTATTGCACTAAGTCTCTCACAGAGAATTTGTAGTTTCTTTTTTTTTTTCCTGTTTGAAGGTGAGCCTGAGAAATACTTGTGTACCTTGTGTACAGGACAGCATGGCACATAGATAATGTGGCAAGCTTTCAGCAAGTGATCATCAAAGCTATTAAATGCCAATCAGCTAAGCTGAAATTATACTGGGTCAGCTTAGTGGTCTGTTGACAATGTCTCTCATTACCTAACTGATACGGCTACAGATATTTCTAGGGCAAAATGCACTGTTATTGGTTTTTCCTGATTTTATTTTCCTGACAAAATTAACAAAGGTCACAACTTTAAAAACTGGAACTCCAACTTGGACTCTTCTGTTGCTAGTTCAGTTCCCCAAATTGGCCTGATTTTTAAAGATGATGAAAGGGCACATACCACTGAAGTCGATGAATATTTTGAATATTTTGGCATAGATTTTCAGGGTTAAATGATTAACAGAGATATGCAAATCACCAATGATCCAAGATAACTGCTTCATTTCTACTTACACTTTTGATAAGAGATGTCACTGTGGAAAGGAAATGAGTCACATGTTTCTAAAAGGCCAGGAGAGACCGATTTCTGAACAGTGTGAATACATTTCTGGCAAGACCATGACAGGAAAATTAAACAGAGTAACAGATCAAACATATAGGCAGATGAACTGCAGTAGCAAAACCTGTCACATAAAGATGGGTTTTCCCTCTGATGTGATGAGCTGTGAGGTTCTCACAAAAACCTCTACAGCAGAGTGGGTGGCTTCCTGAGGCTCACTCACAGAGAAGCAAAGGGAACAACACTGTGGATTTCCTTGTTTGGTGTATACATTCACCAACTTTTAATACAGAAACTAATTTGTGACACTTTCTCTGTGTGGCAGAAAAAGACTACCTGAAAGCGGTAAAACTAACCGCTACTTCTCTGAACTCCAGCAGGTTATTATTTGCTTATGCAACCTTAAAGAAGAACATTAAAAGCCTTTAGATATTGTCATTACCATATTGGAGGACATCATGAAAAATTAAGTTCTGGACAATCTGTGATCATCAAGGATGGGCCAGAAGACTTGCTTGCCCTGAAGTCTGTGGAAATTTGGCACTGAATTTAGAGACACTGTTACTGCGACATTGCTTTTCCCTTCAAATATGCTGTCTGCAGGTTCTCTTGCCTAACATATGTATTGGAATCATTATGGCCACTGTTTTCCATGCACGGGCCATGACTGAACAAAGTACTTTCTACGTACTTGCTTAGATGCCAACTATGTTAAACCCTCTCCTTTTAGTTTTTGTCCTGAGATTTTTATGTTTCACTCTTCTATGTATCATGTTTTGGGGTGGACTGGTCACTGAGGTCAACGACAGATGCTCTCCCCCACGTCTCTCTTCAAGGAGATGAGGGAGAGAGAGAAACTAGGCCATGATTAAGAGGGACAGCTGGGGGCATTCGTATTGTGCCACTAGAAATGAAATTCTTGGACCATCGCAAGACGGCCTAGAGCAAAAGCATTTTCCAAGAAACTTTTCATTATTCAAGAACAAAAGTCAGAGGTTTGAAGATGATCAGATACTGTTGTAGTTCCTTCTAAACTCCAAAGTCTCTTTCTGTTTCTCCCTCTGCTCCTTGAAGACAGAGGTGCGGGAGAGCATCTATTGTTTGCCTCAGTGGCCAGTCTGTCTCAAACTGAACAGGTTTTGCCCCAAATTGTTCTTTATATTGACTTCTGATTTATTACCTTCAGCAGTCCACACATTAGAAGGAAACATATATCACTGGTATGAAGAAAAGATTTATCAAGAATCATAGAATCATAGAATGGTTTAGGTTCGAAAGGACCTTGAAGATCATTGAGTTCCAACCCCCCTGCCATGGGCAGGGACACCTCCGACTAGACCAGATTGCCCAAGGCCACATCCAGCCTGGCCTTGAACACCTCCAGGGATGAAGTAATGCCAACAACCTGTTGCCAACAACCAATTTCTCTGGCTAGGATGGCTTTCAAGTGATGACATGACTATGGGCCAAATTTGAATTCAGTGATCCTAGCATAAATCTGAAAAGAGTGAGGAGTGCCTGGTCCATGCCCTGACTTACAGATACAAGTCCCCTGAAATCAATGGAGCTGAATAAACAGAACTGAATTTCCCCCTCTGAGTTTAGTGACATTGCCTTGGACTTACATTAGTGAAACTGAGAGCAGACAGTCATTTAGCTGAACATTGCCAAGAGGAAAGATCATGGTGAGCTGCTAATATTTGTCTCTGGAAACAATCCAGGAATGATACAGAAGCCAGATTTTTACAAAGCTTTGAAACCATCCTCTAGGCACTCTATGTGGGTCAAGGTACTCAGCAATAATGGAAGTCGAAAAGGTCCTAGGCCTTTCTAATCCTGTCTGATCCAATGACTTCCTCTCTAATTCTGGTCATTTCACTTGAGCTTCTTGAATCTCTTTCAGGCCAGAAATGGTATAAGGTATAAGAATAACTTCAGATCCAGCTAGGCTCCAGATGCCAGTTCAAATAAACAGTATATATTCATTTTTTTCTGCCAGTTGCAAATGATTGGTAGATTCCCACACAGAAATTAAACTGTTAACAATCCAGTCTGGGAAGGTGCTGAATGCCTCCTACAAGATGGCAAGAGCCATCAGCTGCCAATGTACAGCACTGTGATGGCTCCAACCATAAAGTTATCCCACATTCAGTTCTGATAGGTGCTTACAACAGAGTTCTGTGACATACTAGTTTTGCTAAGGAAACTGCTTGTGGGCTGAGAAATTAGCATGGAAAGGAAGTCAGGTTTTTTGCTCTCAGAGCGTATACAGGCTTACGCAATTTTATAACCAATGCATTTTTAGCAGCATGGAATTTAAGACTAATTAACCCCCAAAACTATCTCCTGGTTTCCTCTTCTTCTCAAGGATGAATATTCCCTGTAGTACAGATAATCAGAAAGTATTGTGACACTTCAAAGGAATATGGTAATCCTTAACTATGCTTTTATATTATGGTTCAGGTGCTCATTCTTAGTCTAAACAAAGTATTTTCTGGGGGAAATAAAGTGTGTAAGGGTGAGTATATATGTACGCACGCATATGCATGTGAATTTTCTTTCTGTCTCTCCCCTGAAAGTGGAACGCATAACTCCTTTTTTTTTTTGCCATATTAAGATTGGGTAAACTATGAGTAAATTCTGTTACTGTCTGGTTAAATGTATGTGACAAGGTTCAGGGGAATTATCCAACCTGTTTCAGGTACATGATGGATATATATTTTTACTTCCTTGACTGTTTATTTATCTTTTTTCCAGGAAGAGCAGATGAGTATTATTTCAGACTGACTGTGCAAGAGGTTCAAGGAATCCATACAGCTGGCTGTGTAACAGTCACAAAACCATGTTTCATATTCCAAGGAAAGCACTGCAGAGACATTTTGCTTTCTGCATGCTCATGTCTTTCAGAAGCCAATGAAATTTGGATGTTTGATCTGAAAAACAAAGCCAAAGTAAAGCCCTAAAATTCCTATTCTAGAAGCAAGTTGGAGTTAATTACTAACAAATAGTCCCCTTGAAGCCTATGGATATGAATTTGTCAGCAGATGATGCCTCAGACATTGACCTCTTTGTCAAGGTGAACTTAATCAACCCAGATAATTTGTTGTTTATCTGATGGAATGCTGGAATGGAGCTCTAATGACAATCTTCTCTAATTCCAACTGCCATGTAAATATCATAAAAACATACACTAAAAATATGGCCTGGTTCCAGGCATGAAAATATTGTCCTTCGTGATTAATCAAATGAATAGAAGGGAATGACTCTAGTGTCAGTGCTGAAAAAAAAAATTAATTCAGCAACAGGAGGTTACAGTAATGTTCATTTTCAGTACTGCCCATATTGTTTTAGCTGGGTTAACATGGTCTGGAAACCTTTAGGGTCTTGCAGACTGGTCTCTATCTCTGACTTTGATCGTTGTGCCTTTCATCCTGTACCTTAGAAATGTTCCCTTGATATCAGATTTACCTCTTAGAATACAGTCCTTAGCCATAAAGTCCTGTCAAAGAAGGGCTGATAAAATAGAAGACAATCCAAATAAAATAATACATTCAACAATAGATAACAATTAAGATACTTGCTTCTTATCTCAATATTTCTTTTGCTTTGACTCATTCCTTCATCTTTTTGGCCATCTTTTTCCCAAACAAAGCTTCTGGCAATGTACATTGTAGAAGACAGGAAATCCCCTGGTGGAAATTACCTTATCTAGTCTTCCCTATCCACCATATAAGTTCGTGTCTGAGCTAGTTATCCTATTATAGTCAGCTCCAGTACACTCAACAGAGTTTAGAGCATGATTGATCTGACCAAAACCTGCTGTCTGCTTTAGGATGAGAGGAATTACACCTCAAAGTCTTTTGAGTTTATTGACCTTCCCTCTATTGACTATGAAGAGTCATGGCCAGAAGTTTAGATATAGAAGTCCACTCTGTAGTGAGATGTATCCCCTCCCTTTTGGCTTTAATGGGATGTTGATCAATCCCTTAATATACACATACACTGGGGCTCTGATCTTCAATTTCTTTTTCAAGACATTGAACAAGCAATTAGAACCCTATGAGTAACATAACTGTTTTTCCTTGTCCACGGATGTGCCACGGTAAGTCACTAACCTTGCAGCTCCTTTCATCATTACCCAGACAACAAAGATCATTGAACATGACTTAAATTTCTCTGGTATATTTGTTGTCAATGTGAAAAAAAATTACTCATATGAGTTTTCTGAGTGGGAGACAAAGGATACATTCAGTTCATCTTTAGCAGGTAGGTCCATGATTAAGATACCTCTCCTGGAAAAGCAATAATATTATGTTCACTTGTCTTCTCTTCGTAGTGTCTGTGGGTAACTTAAAGCCTTCTCTGGTTCCTTTTGATGTTTATCTGATTATTTTTGTTACCATTTCATGGTCTTGCTGGACAGCTCCTTTTTCAAAGTGCAGCAGTAGCAGAGGCAATAGGAAGCTGAAGAACATCCTGCTCAGTCTGACAAGCCTTTTGTTGAAAGAACAGCTAGGTTTTTAGTGTAGTCTATCACAGTTTGAAGAGAATGAGAGGAATACACTATGTCAATCATCTGCTGGCTAGTGTCATATACTATGCTATCTTCTCCCTCCACTTTCTGTATTCTTTTGCCTTCATGGGTTTTACTTAGTTACTTTGGAGTTTTGTCAGCACTTTATCCAGACTCAGGTGGATATCTGTTTCTTGGGACTGACTTCAGGTTTTAGTTACGTAAAGTCCTACTCATTTGTGAATGCCTATGAAATGACTTTCACCTCAGCACTGACATTTCTCTTAATGTAAATAAGTAACAATACTTACCTAGTTGGAACAGGAAGAGTTGTGTAGATAAAATACTGCCCCTGTTATAGTGGAAAAGTTGGCAGATTATCTGTGAGTTTATATTGGAACTTTGATGAATGGGACATAATGTAGACAGAGGATGAAGTATTCTCAGCCATGGAATAGCTGCGTCATATGTTTTCGATTTGAAATACGGCCACACAGGATGTAAATGCAAACCAGACTGGTGGAAGTCAAAATCCCCTCCTTTTGAGAACCGCAAAATGACATTTTGGGAAGACATGGTTCTGTTCCACTATGAAGTGGGTGGTGGACATACAATATGACAATGTCAGAAAAATCTCCAAAATGAATGAACTGTATACTTTATATTGCAAATGCTCTTAACTGCACTAATTACATATATATTTAATAGTGCATAAAACAGTGCATAAAACAATAAAAAAATTATGCCTGTGACTTGAGTACATCACCCACAGCAGGCCAGATCTGGTGGAAAGATCTTGAGGCCAAATGAGAACATGCCTATAGTTGTTATTAAACACCCACTGTGGGAGCATTCTTGCTATATACTTCCCCAGTTCAGACATTCCTCCTCAGCCCTCTTTGTCAGAAACGCAACGTCTGGATGGACTGATGGACTGTGCAAGCTCAATGGCTCTTACAGCAGGCATTATGTGGATACTCAAAAAGGCTCTGAAAAATCATCATGATAAAATACAAGCACTGCATTCAACAAGAGCAGCATGTATATACTTGTGGGAAGAAATGAATATCTTTAAAGGTGTGAGATTAAAGAATAATAGTACTCAGGTAGACCTGCTGATGCCAGTGTAGTGTGACTGAACAGGAATATCAGTGTAGTGTGACTGAACAGGAATATCTTCCTTGTCTCTAGGAAGGCCCTATCAGTGTGATGTAAGAGCCATATGTGGCTAATAAATTACAATCTTGGTTAATGGTTAATTGAAATGGTTAATCTTCTGTTACCTCCTTTATCTACAATATTTTTCCAAAGTGCCTAATTAGAGAAGTAGTCTATAAATCATTCCTAGAGGAAGATGATAGACTGCTGGTAAGAATGATGAACAAATGAATTTTAAAGATTAGTGAATATTTTAGGCCTTCTGCGAGAAGATACTGAATGTATGTGCATTTTAGTTTGTGTTACTGTGGCTACTTAAAACACAGCCGGTGAGATGGGAATATTGGGATACGCTAGTGGCCAGCTAATCATTACTATTTTATTTCGTATTTTTAGCAATGTTTCAGCTGACCATATCTATTCTTCCAACCGGTCAATAACAGAGGTTCACTGTGATAAAGAAATCATTTTTTTATTCTTTGGTAGAAATATGTTTTAGAGACAGTGAAATAGTAGAAAGATGGAAAAATCATGTAAAATCTAGTTCTGAAAAACTTTAGCAATGGCACTCCTGATACTTTTTATCAATAAATTCATAGAATCATAGACTGGTAGAATCATAGGATCACAGAAAGATAGAATAGTTTGGGTTGGAAAGGATCTTTAAAGGTTATCTAGTCCAACTCCCCTGCAATGAGCAGGGACATCTTCAACTAGATCACGTTGCTCAGAGACCCATCCGACCTGACATTGAATGTTTCCAGTGATGGGGCACCTATGACCTCATTGGGCAACTTCTGCCAACATTTTTCCACCGTCAGTGTAAAAAAATTCTTCCTAGTCTAGATCTACCCTCTTTTGGTTTAAAACCATTACCCCCTCTCCTAGCACAACAAGCCCTGCCAAAAAGTCTGTCCTCATCTTTCTCATAAGCTCCCTTTAAGCACTGGAAGGTCTCCCCAGAGCCTTCTCTTCTCCAGGCTGAATAACCCCAACTCTCTCAGTCTTCCCTCATAGGAGAGGTGCTCCAGCCCTCTGATCATTTTTGTGGCCCTCCTCTGGACCCGCTCCAACACGTCCATGTCTTTCCTGTGCTGAGGGATCCAGAGCTGGACTCAGTACTCCAGGTGGAGTCTCACCAGAGCACAGTAGAGGGGCAGAATCACCTCCCTAAACCTGCTGGCCACTCGTCTTTTGATGTAGCCCAGGATGTGGTTGGCTTTCGGAGCTGTGAGTGCATGTTGTCAGCTCATGTCCAACTTTTCATCCACCAGTACATCCAAGTCCTTCTTGACAGGGCTGCTCTCAATCCCTTCATCCCCGAGCCTCTATTGACACCTAGGGTTGCCCTGACCTGGGTGCGGGACCCTGCACTTGGTCTTGTTGAACTTCATGAGGTTCACGTGGGCCCACTTCTTGACCTTGTCCAGGTCCCTCTGGATGGCATCGCATCCCTCAGGTGTGACACTCAGCTTGGTGTCATCTCCAAACTTGCAGTGGGCGCAGTCAATCCCACTATGTCACTGATGAAGATATTAAACAGTACTGGTCCCAATACAGAGCCCTGAGGGACACCAGTTGTCACTGATGTCCATCTTGACATTGAGCCGTTGACCAGTACCCTCTGGATGTGACCATCCAACCAATTCCTCAACCACCAAACAGCCCACCCATCAAATCCATACCTGTCCAATTTAGAGAGAAGGATGTTGTGGGGGACCATGTTAAATGTCTTACAGAACTCCACATAAAGGAGACCTGTGGCTCTTCCCTTGTCCACTGATGTAGTCACTCCATCATAGAAGACCACTAGGTTGGTGTCCTGGTTTAGGCTGGGATAGAGCTGACTTTCTTATTGACAGATGGTATGGTGCTGTGTTTTGGATTTGGGATGGGAAATAATGTTGATAACACACTGGTGCTTTTGGTTGCTGCTAAGCAGTCAAGGCCTTTTCTGCTCCTCATAGCGCCCGCCAGTGAGTAGACTTAGAAGTGCACAAAAAGTTTTGAGGGGATACAGCTGGGACAGCTGATCCCAACTGACCAAAGGAATATTCCATGCCATATGATGTCATGCTCAGTATATAAAGCTAGAGGAAGAAGAAGGAAAGTGGGGTGTGTTTGGAGTTACCGCATTTGTCTTCCAAGTGACCGTTACTGCTTTCCTGGAGATGGCTGAACAGATGGCAGTGAATGAATTCCTTGTTTTGCTTTTCTTGTGTGTGCAGCTTTTGCTTTATTTATTAAACTGTTTTTATCTCAACCCACGAGTTTTCTCACTTTTACTTTTCCAACTCTCCCCCTCATCCTAACCAGGGGGAGTGAGTAAGCAGTTGCTGGCTGGGGTTAAATCATGACGGTTGGTGAGGCAGGACTTGCTTTGGTGAAGCCATGTTTGCCATCTCAAATCACCTCCCTGTCCTCTGTGTGCCTTAGCATAGCTTCTAGGAGGATCTATTCCATGGTCTCACCTCTCACTAAGCCATGGCAGCTATAAAAAAACCAGTGTCCTCCTTTCTACCCTTTTTAAAAATGGGCACAATGTTTCCCTTTTTACAGTCACTGGGGACTTCACCTGACTGCCAGGAGTTTTCAAATATCATGGAGAGTGGCTTGGCAATTACATCAGCCAATTCTCACAGGACTCTGGGATGCATCTCATCAGGTCCCACGCATGGACTTCTGTATGTTCAGACTCCTCAGGTGGTCACAAACCTGACCTCTTACAGTGGGAGGGACTTTGCTCCCTCAGTCCCTGTCTTTTAGCTGTGAAATAGCTATCAACCTTATTTTTAAGTACTGCTCAGGTAACTGAGATAGCAAAAAGTTAACCAGATTTATCCGTTGTTTCTATCTGCACTACTGTGTCTTCAGAAGACAAAGAGACACCTCTCACTAAGCCATGGCAGCTATAAAAAAAATCTAAATCTGTCATCCTTTCCCAAGTTTTTCTTTATGACAAAATTTTAGCACTTGTTGCTAACTGATGATGGATACATTTCATCCAGAAAATTCAATTGCTTACTCCTGCTGTTACTGCTATGGTTGCAAATAATGAAATAACTTCTTGTTCTGGTGGTGATGATAAGGGTTGTTATGATGGGTCAAGACAAAAAATTACAAAGTCAGAAAGAGTCCTCTGAAGGCCAATCTCTGTTGTGGTTGAGTAGCACTTGAAGAAAAAGTCCTGGATCTTCTCTCTAGGAGTTGAAGAAAGAGCAAGTTTTTTTTTTTTCCTTTGTTGGTAGTCTTAAAAATGCATACCTGTGTCACTCATGTATTTTACTACATTTTGAAACATATCTATGTGTATGTGTATTTTTCTAATTATTACTCCAGATTAAAGAACAAAACACTGTTAGGAAGAAGTGGTGAAATCAGATTTAGAGAGTGGTTAGATCCAATCCCACCCAAAGGTTTCCGGCAGACTGAAAAGCAAAGCTTCCTTTTTCTCTCTAGCCATGCCCGTCGCGTTGTTAAATCTACCTCCTCTGCTTAGGCCCATCACAGCTCACTGCACTCCCTGGGTATGTCTCTGTCACCCTGGAAAAGTCTATGCTTTCAATGAGGTCTCAACCCCTAAGGTCAGATGATCTTACCTATATGCAATGTTGGCATGTATCTGTCACTTATAGCTTGGTAGTCAGTTATACCTTGGGGCTTTCCTGGAAGCTGTCCTGCAAATGTCCACCACAGTAGTGTTTCTGCCTAATCCTTTCTGTTGGTAGGTGATGCAGGAGAAAATTACAGGGAGAAAACAGGTGTTTTCTTGAGGACTTTTGTAATATCTCCTGTAAATCTCACAGTTTTTGTTTCCCTTGCAGAACCTGAGAAAGGGAAGGATACAAACTGCGTGGAGTTCCTCTGGCCTTCATTTCCAGCAGTTCTCTAGTAATTTTGCCAAGCCACAGGGAGCAAAAAGCCCCAGGTCAGAATCCTCTTTCATTTACACTGGCATACATTTGAAGATGAAGCCAGCAAAGTTAACACAGTTTCACAACAGTGGAAGTAATGTGACAACAGATTTTGATGAGCTGCTTTTGGTTGTCTCTCAAGGAATTCAGAGGTATTCAAATACATTTCAGCCTGGGCACTTGCTTAGTGTTTCTGTGTTTCTGTATGCTAACCATACAGATTTTCTCGCCCTGTTCTCTGACATTGGCCTCCCCTGCCCAGGTTCCATGCTTCATCATATAGATTACATTAGTGCCATTAGTGCCAAAACATGAGCTTTTTGTGAGATAATGGAAAGCTGTAGAACTCGTAGTTGAATGCAACACTGCTAAATGCATCTGCCTCCTCACCGAGTCCCAATCACCAGGATAAGTGCTACAGAGAGGTTGTGTTGGCAACTGAAATAACCAATGGATGGAGTAGCTGCCTCACAAAGTGAGACTGGGGTGTTTCAGTTGGAAGGGAGAAGGCTGTGGAGAGGGTTCTGATGGAGTTTTATGCGTAATCGTGGAGGGGTAGATAACATAGATGTAGAAACTTTTTTCACCACCATCCACAATACTAGAACTGCGGAGTCATTCATTAAAATAAATACATGATTGATTGAAAGTGGATTAAACACAGTACTTTTTTACATAGAGTGTGGTGACCTTCTGGACAGAGAGTTATGGAGACAGACAGCACGCAACTTTAGAAAGTGGTTAGGCAAATTCATGGGCAGCAGGCCAATTAACAGGCACGAAACAGCAAGAATATACCCTTTAATATCCCTAATTGGGTGGCTGAAGAAGCTGAGGAAGCATGAGGTAAATGAGCCACAGGGTCCAGGCGTGCTCCTTGTATAGCATCTCCTGGTGCCCCTGCAAGAGACAAAATGCCGAACTAGGTTATTATGGCAAGTAGGGCTTTTCTTTTGTTGTTATAATCTCACTTACTGTCTTTTGCAGAGTTTTTCCATTCAAACTGTGAGGAATATTTTAGCTGGCTTCTGGAGTCCACTAGGGTGCTGTTTTTATGGCGTGCTACTGAGGGTATGCCTTGTATGCCCTGGCGTGTTGCATAAGAGCAGGAACGAACTTGCAAAGCTTGCTGGGACAATCTGAAGGGCAGCACAGGGAAGAAGGAGCCAAAGTTGTTCAGTGCCATCCAGGCAGAGTCCCTCCTGTGAACTGTTGAGACCCACAGGCACACCCAGGCTTTGTTCTGGAGGGGACTCATTACGTCACTGCAAAAGAAATTCCAAGAATAAGTAACAGTTATGACATTTATGAAAAAGGCAGGAGTAGTCAGAGGACTGGGGCCTGAGTTATCTGAGAGCATGAACAGGGCTGGATTAGCTTTCACCTATACTATTATCTAGTCTGCTCTACTGAAAAAGGATCCGGACAACTTGCAAAGGATTAGAGCCAACCATAGGAGCCTGCATGGGGTCATATAGCTGACTTCCCTCCCCGTTTGGTTACATGGGCTGGCACTCAGTTAAAACTGAGGCCTCTTTCTTCCATTGTCCTGCATGGTGCTGGCAATGAATAGGCTCCTGGGGTTCTGTCTTAAGGGGATTATTAGGGAAAAAAAAAAAAAAAAGCCTCATACAAAAAATCCAGTACTAAAAAACTGTGGCAGTCTAAAAGACTGATGAAGAGAAGGTATTGAGCTGTAATTATGAGCTTTCTCCATGTACAAAGCAGAAGAATCAGAGCAAATTCAGGTGAAAGTATTGGCACTCAGCACAAGCTTAACAGGGTCGGACTGAAGCTGTTTCTAATTGCCTAAGCCAGTAGGAAAAGATGACAGCAACGAAGGGCCTCTATACGGCAGCACATGGTGTCCTGCTCCTCACTTTTCTCAAACCCACATGTTCCTGTGGCTGTAGTAAAAATGGTGTTTGAGTGGCTGGTATGATTTCATTGCATACACAGCTTTACCAACGTTACCAAAATGCTCGTTTTTACGTAGACTCTTTTCGCCCTTCATGAAGACAATTTTTTGCATGATCTTGTGGCCACAGAAACACAAGGATATAGGCTTTCATGACATTATTTGCCTCTCCATGGGAAGATATGATTGTAAGGTCTGCAAATAAGCTTGCCTGGGGACAAAGGTTTTTCTATTAGGATTTTCTATGAGGCCCCACAACCTTCAGAATTACTATGAGACTTATGTTGTCAGTTGACTCATACAGAAAAGTCAGGATGAGGTTATTTGCTTCCGCATGTCTGATTTATTGCTCTGTTTTTTCAGACCACTGGTCTCCTAGGTCATGGATGCCAATATGTGTTTTGACGTCTTTTTGGGGGAATCAGGGGAACAGCTCTGAACGTAGCTTGCTGCATATGCAGTCTTAAATATGTAGCTCATCATCCTCTCCGCATAAAACTGTATGGAATATAAAAATGTATAAAATGTAAGGAAGCCCTGAGAAGTCGCTCTTTATTTCTCCCTCTCCTTTCCAATGAAAAACATTCTGTCTACAACTTTGATTGAATCTCTAAAATTGTCTGCTTCCTTCCTGCCTTTATAAATAGTTTCCTATTTGATGTATATTTACTTTCATTTTTCTTTTTTAGGTTTGAATGCACTTGTCATTGTAACAGTGATAATAATTTGCAACAGGTGTTAAGACCCTACTAGTACTTTTCTTGAGTAAAAGATAACTGAGATACTTATATATAGTTTCTGGAAATATTTATTCAGTTTTGCTTAAGTTTTTGAGTGCAGTTGATTTCATAGATTTCATAACAGTAGCCTGAAAAGACATCACAGATGAACTTCGTCAGTTTTGACTGAGTTTCAGTTGGAAACTTCTGTTAAATCAAAGCTCTTCCAGTGGAACTCAGGGAGTGTAAACTGCTGTACCTTCAAATCAAGAAAATGTTCATATGAATTTCTTGGAAGCTAAACAGTTTGATATTGTATTGTATATTATAGTCTAGCCTCTGTGCTGGAGAACAAGGTTTCACCCTGTCTGTATTTGCGCGTTTATTGCAAGTTATTTACTAAATTATTTATTTCTAACTCAAAATCATTAATATCTTTACTCTTCCACACTTTTTTGATATATTGCTCCCGGTCTAGCAGAGGATATTTTTGAAGGAACTATATGAATTTCTTAATATGACTATAACTTTCCTATGCAACCATTCAGGCAACTGATGGGGAACAAGTATCATGTACCTTAATAGTAGATTTTATGCATCTATGGGGCAAAGACGTTAAAAGCATTTTTTTTTAAATTCCTTTCTTCATGCCAAATGTGTGCTTATGAGTGCTCCAAAGTAATCACACAGGAACTGTGATTTGTTTTGTGCTCAATCTGACCAATTTTGTGCTAACAAGTGATTGCACTTGTAACTGCCCATTTGGCGTGTGTAATAACATGTTTGCACTTCTGCACGCATATTTTGGAGAATACAAACCAGGACCTCACAGTTTGCAATGGAACAAACGGAGCATGGGAGCGAGTCACTGAGAAGGCTGCTTTTGCATGCAAGTTCCTTTAATCGGTAGAACTGTTGATTTCTAGGACAACAGCATCTTGCTTCACTGATTAATTCTTTATAAATTATTTTAAAGCTTGCCTGTTAGCTGTAATTTGTCTCTTGTAAGCTTGGTGAACAGGTGTATTTAGCCCTTAAGACGTGCCGAGGAGCAAGTTCTCTTTTTATTTATATTTTTAATTGCTCAGTTGTCACAGCCAGCTATAATGCAGAAGTGATTCCACTGAATAATTTGACTTGGCATTTTGATGTCTGTTTTTTTCCGATCTCCATGTTATTTGGCTGATCTTGGCCATGTCATTCAGTGATAAGTACCTCAATTTTTAACTACTTTTGTACTAGTCTACTGAAGAATTATATTCAACATTACTATCTAGTTTCTTGTATGTATCCACCCATAGCTTTCCTGACTTTTGCTTTATGTCAGCAAGGTCAAACTCATTCCTCTTCTAATTATACATGGTACCTACTCAAATCTTTACTACTTGAACATGTCAGCTGTTGAAGTAATTACATTAGTGTAAATGTCAAAAAAAAAAAAAGAGAAAAGGAGGGAATACAAAGAATTTAAAGCTTTAAGAGAAAAGGAAGGTGATTCTTACTGCCACTGAATGTACTAAGTCCACTCAGACAATATTGTTTCAGGTGTTGAAGAGTCTGGGGACCTGGCTTGAATTTAGGTCAAAAATGCCAGTATTCTTCATTTTTCATTCTTTCTTATTAACGTTCAGATGAAAGCCATAAAGTTTTCATCAAATTAGCTGCTTCAGGGAGGCATCTGTGTGTCTGAAGGAGAAGAAATCTCCAGTCTTGCCCACTGAAGCTACCGTCTTACCTTAAATGAGATTGCTTAGGACCTCCCAGAAAGGAAACAGTGTACTAGCTTGTATGAAATGAACAGTTGTCAGGGCCCTGCTGAAGAAAACATAGTGGTTTTCAATTAATTTTCCATTTGCATTATATCTCTTCCTTTACAGCAAATATATTGAGAAATTTATGATGGATCATAGTTGCCTTTTCAATGTAAAATATCTACATACTTTTTGCTTTTTGAGTATAGACCTCACGTCCTATACTTTATGCGGCAGGTCTTTACTGGTAGAAATCCTCTCATTTAGCAGTGGACAGAGCTTAGACATGTTGATTCTTTTATATGTACCTAGCCTAGTATCCTTTTATTCTGGCGTCTGTAGTTCCATGCTCTTAATTAGAAGGACACAAGGGGAGGAGACCTGTGTACAAAAGATAGCGTTTTATTTTAGTAGGATTTTGACTGATTTCTTTTCACACGTCTTCTGATTTGGGTTTACTTTGGATAGAGAGAGTGAACGTAGTACTTGGTACTTAGAAGATGATTGTGGATATTAGGTATCAAAGCAGGTCCCAAAAGAGCTCTAAATCAGCTTTCCCAATGATAGCCACTCTGTGTAGGTATGTACCCTGGTTGGTCATACTTACAGTCCATACTACTCTATTTTATACAGTGAGATCTGGAGGTAGACTGAACTTTCTCAGCTGATTCTGATCACCTCAGGAGTAGAGGAAAAGACCTATATTTTTCTGGTTGATTTTGCCCTAATCAGAGTTAAGTGTGCAGAGTGTATTTAATTGATTTTGGCAGTGGAGTATTCTGCAGTTGTTGTTATACATGGTGGCCACAGTAAGAGAACACTGCTGTTAAACACGGTTTAGTGCTTAGATTTTTGCAGTCAGTTACACTTTACAGAAATCAAGTAACAGAGGAACCATCATCTTTGCTATAGGTCAGTGAAACCAAAAATCTGTGTTTTGGTGCTGTTGATCAGAAGTTCCTTTCTCCAGTCAAAACAGAATGTACTGGATGATTGGATTTTACTTATTCTGTAACATTGCATCTGACTCCCTTCTGCATTACGAAGTGAAGGTGAGATATATGATTATAGCAATAATTGCATAGTACTTTTTATGCTTGTGTTTGAAGCTGGTTAATTTACTCTTGTTTCAAAGTCATTCGTGTACCAGAGTGAAATTTTTCAGTCATTTATTTATTCACAGAGGAATACCAATCAGCTACAAAATTTGCAAATTCTTTCTGAATTCATCATTTTCAGCTGAAAAAAACCCAACTAAATAAATCAAAAGGCTTCTCACTTTTACGAAACATTGATTTTTATTTTGAAAAGTTTCATTAAAAAATTAGCCTAATTTTACTAATAAAACCCTCATGGGCTATTTCAGGTTGAAAAATTTGTTTCTTTTAACCTAAAATTATTTGGGGATGAGGATGCTTGTCAGGACAAAATAAAAATAAAAATAATTAAATCTTGTATTAGCCAAAACTTTTTTTTTAAACTTTCTTCAGCTTCCTATGAAAAAACTGAATTGTCTTTGCAGGTTCAGTCTTCTGTTCCACATTGTCTTTTACATGAACTTGGGTTTCATTTTAGATTAATTGGTCCAACTGGAAGACAGCATTAAATTCTGTGAAATTTTTCCTTTCATTATGAAACCAGATGAAACAAAATGTTGAAGCCCAGGTTTTTTGTTCACACTCAAACTTGAACGAGAAGGGAAAAAACAGATGTGAACTGAACTAGAAGAAAAGTATGCATAAAACTTGCACTGAATTCAAAGAAACCAGGATCTGAAGGAAGTTTTAAGCCAAATCTTGTCAAATCAGGCTGATCTTTATAATAAACATACTCGCTTTTGTGATCTAATCATGATCTCATCCATTCATGTTTGGGGAAGATTGAATTGATTCTTTGCAACAGGTTGCAATGTTATGCTTTGGCAATTTTTGATTTGTCAGTGATTTGGAGGACTGTGAACTAGGTAGGGCTGGTAAGCCTAGCATAAATAGCACCAAAGCGATCAAATATGGAAATTTGCTATCAACAGAACCATCCAAAGTTCAAGAACATTATTACTACATTCGAATTGGGTCAGTTTGTCATAAGAGAGCTCTAAAAGAGATTATATCATTTCCTGACATAAAAAGAAACATTTGAGTTCTTTGATGATAACAGAGTTGATCAGTTTCAGAGTGTTTCAGCATTATGGCATGACCGTAACATGAGGATATGTCATTAACACTGTAATAAAAGAACCGGGCTTGATGAAATTTAACCTTCTAGAAACTCTGACTGAAAAGCAAAGCATTCACTTCTTAATACTTGCCTTTTTATGTAGCAAGGTGTTTTAGAAGCTGGATTAGTTATTAGTACCAGAAAAAGAATCCTCCTTTTTCACTTAAAAAAATCATTTTTTTGTAAATGAAGGTCTAACATTTGTATTTTAAAATAGTGACTGCAGAGAACTTGTATTGTAATTCCTCAAATCCAAAGAAATTCTGAATGCAGAGTTAGAGACATGAAAACAGCCCTTGACATCTGAAAGTTGAATCTTTCTGATTTGTATTGGATATATGTCTGACATTTTTGTTTTATTTGTATTTATTTCTTACTTGGTGCATTTGGAGATGACCTTGAATCTTGGTAGCCTTTAATTTTCATCTGTTTAGATCGGAGAGGTTTTTCTTCTTGTATCAGAGCTTAATATGAAGAAAGCTAGGACTTGCTACTTTCTGCTATGGGATGGGTTATCCAGGACTATGCAATGATACCTGTTTTCAAAAAAGACTGGTCCTAGTTTTAATGGGAGCTAGATAAAATACAGCAATTGACTTTTTAGGGCATTTAGGTAGAAGTCTTTTAGTCTTCAAAATAAATCAAAATGAAGAAAAATAATAGTTAGTACAAAATAGTTTGAAATACAGGAATTTTTACCTGCAATTTTAAGAGAAGGCAGGTGGATACCTGATTGCTAGTCCTGCCTGCCATTAGTTTTCAATGGTTTTATGAATCTAAAGTATTCTAATTCTCAAATTTCCTAATTTCAGAGTAATTGACGATGTGATACCAAGTCAATTAGGAAACCTAATCCAAATAAATCAAATCACATAAGTGAAAAAATATCATATACTTTTGCTTATATTTCATTTATACAATGTATCTTGATCAAAAGTCTTCACAACTGCAGACATATTGCTCTAAAATTCCATATTCTAAGACATTTATTTCTATTATTGCCTATGTAAAATAACATATACCCTTTCTGATACTAATGATCTGGTCTATAATTGTACCATAAATTTTTAATCTCTCCTTTTTTTTTCCAAACAATTGATCTCAATGGGATAACCATTCTGACTGTCTCTAATCTCAACTCAAGAAAGAAAAAAATTAACCTTCATTTTCTTCATTATTCCTGACATATTTCACCATATAATCAGATTGTTTTTCTTTAAATTAATGTTGGCTCCATGCTGTTTTTCTCTATTTGCAGGTATTAATGAATAAATTCAAAGTCTGAATCACGAGTTTTTAAATTGGCTGAAGGAATAAATGTGTAGCTACATTCATAAATATATATCAAAGCCGTCAAAGGCTTGGCTATATATTCTACCTTGATATGCAAGCAAAATTTCCATTACTGTTAATGGGAGATAATGTGGGTGTTCTGAGGGCAGAATATATTCCACGCAGTATCCTGTAACACGTTTTTTTCCTACTGGTCCCATTTTTCCTTCTTTGTATGCTGTTTGCTCCTGTAACATAGCATTTGAATTCACATTTTAGAAACTTTACTGAAATCAATAACTGAATTTATCATAACTAAAACATTTTTACCTTTACCCCAACGGAAAGATTTTGCAAGATTCACAATGGATACATCTGTACGAGGAAACAAAACATGGCAAGAGCACAAACCAAAGCATGTTTGGCCAGATGTAGATACCTAAATTGCAGACATGCATGTTTAAGCAGATGAAGCCCTCCTGAATTTCTGTTCTGTGGTTAGGACCACATACATTGATAACAAAAAAAAAGAAAAAAGTCATGATTACTAATAATTTTGATGGTGTTAGCAAAGGGTCATTGGCATCACGGTGGTGATGCAGAAAGATGTCCACGTGGCAGAAAAAAAATTTACTTATCCCTATATACAGACAGGCTGCAGACCAGATAATTAAAGGCAAAAATTAGATCATGTTGGAAATATTTTCCCAGGATGTTTAATGCCACAGATTATTATGAAAGGCTAAATAAAAGTTCCTCTGTGTCAGTGAGCTGTTAACAACATTTCTTACCATCCTTTTCATAAAATCTTTTAAAATCCCTAGTTTTTCTGCGTGCATCCCAAATGACACATCTCTTGGGGATTTCACTACGACTAGTGTCAGGAAGTCATTGAAGAGTTTGCAGGTTCAGGACCTTTATCTGTATAAGAACCAGAGCCAAAGAAATTCCTTTAGTTTGTAAGTATCTAATGCTTTTCTTGCTTTTAATGTAATTTGGTTGTGCTTTCAGTTCTCTTGAGAGAAAAGGGGTGAGAATGGGAGATTTGGGAGAGACAGAGAAAGGTGTTCCCCTCACAATGAAAAAGAGAGTGCAGAACATCCCACAGCCCAATTTCAAGAGGTCAGCTGTGTTCCCATTTCTGCTGGGATGTCTGTATAACATGGTGACAACTGAAATGCTAAACAGATACGCTTAGCCAATGAAAATGGCATTATTCTTTTTTGGGGGTTGTTTCCCTCCAACCCCTATGAAATGGGTTTAGAGGAAAATTATTTAGAAGAAACATCGAATTAAAAAAAAAAAAAACACAAAAAAGCCAACAAATGAGTAAAAGCTTCTCTAATGATAGAGGAATTTGTCACTGGTGGGTACACTCACAGTTCCCTTATTTTGTGTCGCAGTCATTAAACTGTCATCAGTAAGGGACAAGACGATATATACTTGGAGACAGTGGATCTAAGTTGTAGGCAGCTGCTGTTTACAGACTAGTTGCAACTGTAAAGTTTTGAGTAACCTAAACACATAGCTTGTCCTTTAACTTCTAATTAGATTTTGATGACAAACAGGTCTATTTGATTATTTTTCAAGGCTTCAATTTTCCTATCAATTGATGATTAGTCATCTCAGGATCAACTGGCAACAGAAAAAAATGGAAATGAGATTAAACACAGTTAGCAACCTTTAAGACCAGAAAGAATATCGGCTGTTGAAATGTTGAGGCACCCATTGCATATTGCATAAAGCAAAATGCCAACACATGAACTGAAGTCATTTTGGTTCTAATAAAGCTTCAGGTTGTGGTTAAAATCATGTTTTTGTGAGGTAGTTTTATTGGTTAAAAGCATATTAAAAGTATTTCTGACACTATCTAGGATTAATCTGTGCAGCTCTATTAGATGCAATAAACAAAAAATTGGAAGTGAGGAGAAAATGACAGACGTCTAATATTTCTAATAGAAATATTTCAGTATTGTTTCAAAAGCTGTAAGAAACAGCTGTGTACTGGCATCACTGGAAGAGGTGCTGGTACAATGACAGAACAATATCATTTGTTTGGAAGAGCTTCCAAGAAAACGTGGCATTGTGATAAACTGCGAGATTTGGAGGAGCCAATTAGAGTTTTAAACCAGAAGAAAAAAGTGATCATATAACTCCTTGTTTGCTTTGGAACTGTGCCTTGATTTGGTCATTTTATTGTGCTCCTTGGGAATTAAATATAGTTTTGCTTATAAGTGATAGACCTCACGTCTCCTCATGAAACCTTGAGCTACTAACTGTGGCATCACTCTCCAGGGGAACATATGCAAACAAGTTACAGTAGTCTCTTGCCTGCAGTATTGTCACATTTCATTTAAAAAATTATATGAGTAGATTTCATACAGAAGAAACAGTCCTTGAATTCTTTTATTTGTGAATTGCATGCCAGAGTACTCCCATTAGACATCAAATGAAAAACATGTCCAAGAGATAATGTGCATATTTATACTCAATATCTCAACACTGTTCATCTTTAAGTATCCCAAAGTCTTAGTATGTTCTCTTGGATGAGGACAGATGTTATGGGCAGTTAATTGTGTAGACTTGGACCAGACCACTTGGCTCTGGAAGGAATCAACATGTTGAAAAGATTATTCTGCTTTTTTATATATGTAAATAACACATTTTTGTATTGCTGTGTGTACTCTCCAAATGCTAAGGAAATAAGTAACTTAGGTAGAGGATGTGATGCCTTTTATTGAACTACGGTGTGCAATATTTTTTCTTAAATATATTTTTCATGAAAATAAAATATTTCCAACTCTTCAAGTCTACATCGACCAACACTGATTTCATTAAAACAATGTTTTCTTCCTCTCCTTTAGAAAAACTGAGAGGCTGACTCTTTCCTGGGCCTCTCTTCTGCCCTGGGACAGTATTCTCAGCATAGAAGTAACTCTCAAGGATTCATTTACAAGGTAGGAGAGGATCCAAACCCCAAACCTACTTCTTTGAACTGTTTCATCTCAATGATTTGTGTCATAGCCTAAAGGGACTTTATCTGCCAGAATCAACGTCCTTGATGATCCATTCCAAGGCTTTCAAGAAGGCAAATTGCTCCATGTCTGTTGCTGGAGCACTGTTTTATGCCATCAGCAGATGCTCCAGTACAGCATGGTACAATAGCTAGAGAAAACTTCATTAAGACCATGATAATGACTGAAATACACTCCACATTAACTGGTGTGGAACTTCTTGTCTGAGTTAGGGGGTAAAGGATCATCAAAATACATAAAGATCAGCAGTGTCAATGCTAGGGGAAATGAGTACTGTAAAGCCACAGAAACTCTCCATCACCATGCACTACATGACAGCTTGTTGGATGCTTCTAGAAAAACAATGGCAAAATATGCATATCCTCCACTGTAAATCTGTCCACAATTTGGACTCACTTTGCAAGAAGGTAGGATTTTCACTGTAAGCATGTCCAGAAGAAAAAATGATGTTTCAGGAAAAACATTTTGCCAAAATTTTGTGTTAAGCAAGACAAGGAGAAGGAAAAGAGCCTCAATCCATGCAAATTAAACAAACCCCAGACTTACTTAGAAGTCTAACCTTGTCCATTGCATATGTGCACACAACTTGCAGCATGGGGGATTACATGTTTATTTTGAAGCAAGTTAGTTAAAAGTGCACATTAAAAGCCTTGTTTTATGATATGCACTTGACCGCATTGCATGTCTGTCTTGGTGTTTTCTAAGTAAGTTTGGAGTGCTTGTCATTGCAATGTCAGGGTTCTTTCAAAAGGGTGTCTGTGCATGAAGGAGAAAGAGAGTAATTTTCTAGGTTTTTAATAAAGACAAAAGGAGAAAAAAATCCAAACCAAACACAAATTCCATCAGGTAGCAACTGAGTGACATGCATATGCACCCTTACAGGCACGGCAACCTTTAGATCCACTGCACAGACCTCTTGCCTCTTGAGATAATTTTGTAACTGCCAGATGAAGTTCTCATCCTTTCTGTTGAGCAGCACTAACAGACACTCAAATGCACAGTCTCCCAGCGGAGATGTGCAAAATGCTTGCTGGTGGGTGTGAGGTTTAGGAGCTGTGGAGCTTCAGATACATCTGCCCCGTTTTTTCCAAGCGGTACCTGTCCTGGTATATGATGCCACATCTAACTCCTAAACTCCTGCTGAGCTGAATTTTGTCCAGTTCAAATTGGACTGTATCCTCTTTACACAGCCCGGGCTTAGCAATCAGCAGGGAAAACACTGAGTTCACACAAAAAAAAAGATAGACAGAGAGAAAGAGAGACTTCCTGGCCTTGAGAGCTGGCAGCAGACAGGAAAACACAACCAGTGCAGAAGGAATTTTTAAGCACGCAGCTGCCAACTACTTCAGTTCTTGTCTGAGCATGGACAAACTCAGGGCCTTTTTGAAAGCCTACAACTAGGGACAGAAATGGCATGTAACATATCCTTAGTCCAGATTTCACTTTCCACCTGTTTCAGACTCTACCACAAAATCTAATATACGCAGTGTTACTCCAACAAACAATTGTAAGGTTTTGTATTTATTTTTTTTGAGGTGGGCACTCAGTGAGATTTACCTGAATGTCTTTCTGAGAAATGGATGAGGTATTTTGAATGATGGTCTCTGAAAATTCAGCCTAAGGCAGACACCAAGTCTGGAAATTTTTAGCCTGAACGATTACAGTTTGACAGAATTTTAACCCACTGAAAATCAATATTTATTAGGAGTGTTGAGAAACTTCAAATGTAGGCGGTGTTACCACCTCCATTAACAATACATGTGAAAATTCAACAGCTAGCTACAGAAAACGAGACTCATGTATTAGAGTGTTGGTATATTAATATGCATATGGAGAGAGAGAAAATAAAATGCTCCTTTCCTTATTTTTTTAATGAGACAGATTCATATGTTAGCAAGAAAAACAGGCATACTTAGGAAATTAAATTGAACAGAAATAGGAACAACTCTGGCTTTATACCTTCCCTTGACAAATCTCTCGAGTTTTATGACTGTATAATCCAGCTCCTGTCACAGTTTTCTGCTGTGGCATCTTGCAGACGATTAGTTTTGTGCATAGTTATTAGTCTGATGCCGCTAATCTCTCATTTCTACAGGAATAAACTCAACTGCTTCTATCTGAGTGCTTACGGTTTCTTTTAAAAGGATGTAATTCAGGTGGCCTAATGGGAAGTCGGAGATCCAAATTTAAAGACGGTGTTTTCTATGTTCCAAGTGGTTTAGAAACTGGGCAGTATATGGGCAGTATTTTCCAGCGTTATCTGGAAGATGACTAATAACATTCAAGAGTGGTACCTCCAGTTAATTAAGAAATACAATTGGTGTGATTTCCTTCACCTGCATTAGTTGGGTTAAAAGTAATGCATGTAGAGCCAACCCAGTTCCCTGTCTGTGGAGAGGGTGACTTGTTCCCATCAGAGGACAGATTTGTATTGCAGAATGATCAGCTTTCCTGTAGAGCTGCCTATTTTTCCCCATTAATTAATTACAGAAGGGGATCTAGATGATTTGTGTACAACGTGCACCCACGTTGACTCACTCAGTGGCTGTAATCATTTTCCTTCTTTCTGTAGGGATGAAGCTTACATAGACATGGGTGTTTTGTTGTCTTCCCAGTGCTCCCATCCACTGTTAGCAGCTCAGATATTTTTCAACCTGATTTAAGATTAAATACTGTGCAGATGCAACAACAATAAATTTGATCTCTGGCTATCCAGGATCCTAGGTGAACACTCGTTCTCCAAGTCTTCTCTTCAGCATTTTGTGCTTTTTATCACAAGACATTCCTGATTACAGAATCACAGAATCACAGAATGGTTAGGGTTGGAAGGGACCTCTGGAGATCATCTAGTCCAACCCCCCTGCCAGAGCAGGGTCACCTACAGCAGGTTGCACAGGACAGCGTCCAGGCGGGTTTTGAATGTCTCCAGAGTGGGAGACTCCACAACCTCTCTGGGCAGTCTGTTCCAGTGCTCCACTACCCTCAAAGTAAAGAAGTTCCTTCTCATGTTAAGATGGAACTTCCTATGTTCAAGTTTATGCCCATTACCCCTCGTCCTATCACTGGGCACCACTGAAAAAAGACTGCTCCCATCCCCCTGGCATCCTCCCATTAAGTATTTGTAAGTATTAATAAGATCCCCCCTCGATCTTCTTTTCTCTAGACTAAAGAGACCCAAGTCCCTAAGCCTTTCTCCATAGGAGAGATGTTCCAATCCCCTAATCATCTTCGTTGCCCTTTGCTGGACCCTCTCCAGCAAAGGACAGTTCCCTGTCCTTCTTGAACTGGGGAGCCCAGAACTGGATGCAGTACTCCAGACGCGGCCTCACCAGGGCAGAGTAGAGGGGGAGGATGACCTCCCTCGACCTGCTGGCCACACTCTTCTTGATGCACCCCAGGATGCCATTCGCCTTCTTGGCCGCCAGGGCACATTGCTGGCTCATGGTCATCCTGTTGTCCACCAGGACTCCCAGGTCCCTCTCCACAGAGCTGCTCTCCAAGAGGTCAGCCCCCAACCTGTACTGGTGCATGGGGTTATTCCTCCCCAGATGCAGCACCCTACACTTGCCCTTGTTGAATTTCATCAGCATCAGCAAACTTGCTGATGGTACACTCTATCCCTTCATCCAGATCATCAATGAATATGTTGAACAGGACTGGGCCCAGTACTGACCCCTGAGGGACACCACTTGCTACTAACCTCCAACTAGACTCTGCACCACTAACCACAACCCTCTGAGCTCTATCTGTAAGCCAGTTCTCAACTATTAAAGGTAGCATAGCTCTACAAAATTGTCTAAACTTGCTGAAGAGTTTGTTTGAGGTGTCAGCTAGATAAAAGTGATGTGAAGAAGACGTGCCTTTGTGAGTGAAAACTGGGCTTTTGAGAGTAAAAAGCTTTTTTGGAGGGTGGAACTGATCTTATAAGGATGAGTTTGTTATTTGTTGAATTAACATTCATCTGAACCAAACTAAATACAGTAGATATACGAGTATTCTTACTTATTCGAGCCTATGACCTTTCTTTTAGCTTGTTTCCACACTCAGGAAACTCATTCTTCACATTTATTCCTGTCACCAGTAAAAAATCATAAGCACTTTTTTTCTCTCACTAAACAAGAAATGCTACCACTTGTCTTCTCTTCAAGCTCCCTCTGTGGCTTATTCTTCTTTTGGCTGACATACATGAAAGACTAAATATCTGCTTCCTCATTGATACCAGTCTTGATATCCCAAGAGTCACATTTTTTTTCCATCATCACTTTCAGGTTTTCTTTCAATTGAATAGTAGGGGAGCTTCTACCACAAGAAAGGCATGATTCTTAGCTGGGATCTTGTGCTGGTTTTGGCTGGAGTAGAGTTAGTTTTCTTCATCATAGCTAGTACAGGGCTATGTTTTGGATTTGTGCTGGAAACAGTGTTGATAATGCAGGGATGTTTTTGTTATTGCTGAGCAGTGCTTACACAGAGTCAAGGCCTTTTCTGCTTCTCACACCACCCCATCAGATAGTAGGCTGGGAGTGCACAAGAAGTTGGGAGGAGACACAGCCAGGACAGCTGACCCAACTAACCAAAGGGATATTGCATACCGTATAACATCATGCTGAACATATAAAGCTGGGGGAAGAAGAAGGAAGGTGAGATGTTCAGAGTTACAGCATTTTGTCTTCCCCAGTAGCCGTTACATGTGATGAAGCCCTGCTTTCCTGGAGATGGCTGAACACCTGCCTGCCGATAGGAAGTGGTGAATTAATTCCTTGTTTTACTTTGCTTGTGTGTACAGCTTTTGCTTTACTTATTAAACTGTCTTTATCTCAAACCACAAGTTTTCTTACTTTACTCTTCAGATTTTTTCCCCCATCTCATTGGGGTTGAGTGAGCGACCGTCTGTGGGGTGCTTAGCTGCTGGCTGGGGTTAAACCATGACAGACCTCTGAGGTTAGTCATGGTTTAAAGTATTATGGTACCCTTAGATAGATAGCAGAGTGTGGCACTACCTTTTGAGAGATTCTTGATCATTTAACTCATGAGTTTCCTGCAGTCAATGTCCCGTCTTTCTTTCTCCAATTCATGAGACCTGTGACTGTTTTCCTCAAATCTCAACTGAGCAAGATCTTAGGTCCATTGGCTGATGAACAGACATTGTCCCACCTCCTCTCCCACCATGTGGCCTCTGAAACACACCCTGAGAAATGTCTCTGTTCCTAAAAAATTCCAAGTAAGTTCAAAATATGCCAGCAAAGAGGGAAGGATTTCTTCTCACTTCCTTCTGAAGAGTTATGCAAAGACCGGAAACACTTATGGGCATACTTTTCTTAAGCTACTTTCCATCTCAGTTTCTGCCCGGAATCTCATTGTCCACTACTTGTCTTGTCATATATAAAATGAGAAAGAAGGGTTGTCTGTGTCTAACTCATTCTTTGAAGTGTCTGCCACAGCAGTATAAAAAATAAACATAAAATTTGTATTCTTGGGATGAGAAATCAATCCGCAAAGGTAACATTTAGATATTTCATCTAGAAGAAGAACCCAAGCAGGAGGAAGATTAAGTGAAATGGAGAAGAGAAGAACTTGCCTGTCACCTTGCCTCATGTTTGTTAATTGGATACAACCGTAGGAAGAGGCAACATTCAGCTTCAGGGATCTTTCTGTGTGAAAAGCAAAGGTGAATTCCCTGATTCACTACAAAAGCTCTCTCCCTCTTTTTTTTTTTTTTTTTCCGTTTGGATTATTGATTTCTCTGACATATTTTAAGTATCTCTTTCTAGCTGCTGCTTTTTTCCATCCCAGACTCTGCCTGCCCTCCTCTGGTCTTTCCATACCTTCACAGGCAAAGAACTGAAATGCTGAAATATCTGAAAAACAGAAAACATTGTAAGAAAGAAAGAAAGGTATGAATAAAAGGGAAAGTTACTAGTTAAGGTAGTAACTCTGAATGCAATGCCTGTCTTTACCTTAGGATAAGTAATCTGAGAAGTATCTACAAAATTTAGGATCACTAGCCTATTGGTTAGGCAGGTCTTTAGTCTCCCACTTTGTTCAGGCACCTCAAAAATCTCATGGTGAATGACTTTGTCTGTGTGGGTGAGATGTTTATTTCAGGAAAGAATAGTGAATCCACACTTCTTGAGTCATGGTAAAATACTTGTACATACTATTCTGTCTTTTTACATTACGTTTCCCAATTTTAAATTGCATGTGAAAATTTAGAATTCAGAAGTTTGTAGAAAGCCAAAAATCAAATAACAGTGTTTGCATGAAATCATGGGAGAGACTTGTTCTTTGGGTGTGATGTTTTCTCCTTCTCCCTTAAGTTGCAGATACCTTCATAAAGTCTACTGGCAATGCACAGGGAAATTTTCCTCTCAAGTTTGTCAATTCTTTTCTTATTTTTTTTGTTCCTGTTCCTCCTGACCATGCAACGTAGCTCAGCAGGGAAAAAGCAAGAGAGAAAAATTGAAGGTGTCCACAACAATGGAGTACTGATAGAGATCTGCCGTGTGACTTTTGATGGCAAATTATGTTTCAAAGCAATCAGTGCCTGGAATGGACTGATGTATACAAGAAAAAGAGAACATATCCTAGAGATTCCTGTTGGTCTTTAAATTTTAAAACCATTTGCTTAACTTATTCTTTGCATGCTATTCTAAAATATTTACAAGTATCAGCGATGTTCGCTGTGAGCTCTTACCAAACAGTTGGGAGCTCTTTTGTGACTGATCTGATCTAACTCTCCATGTCCTCCTCATAAGTGCAATCTTTGCCATTGACCAGAGATACACCCTTTCACAGGGAAAAGTGTAAAAGTAGCACTTTGGAAATGTTATGGAGGAAGATTTTGCAATGCAGTTAAGTACAGTGCAATGTGGTTGAAAATACAGACCCCCTGATGCTAATATTCCAAGTAACCTCACATAAAGCAAAGGCCATAGCAGTCATTAGTATGTTGAACTGAAACAGGTTCACTGAAAGGAGCACAGACACTGGGAACAACAAGACTATCCTACAACTTCGTTAAACACAGAAACCAGGGTTGAGATTGAATTCCAGACAAATGTGCATAAGGTCTATATGTAGGTATCTGCATGTACACTGGGTGTCTGGGAACTCACTGTAGTCTGTGCTGTTGGCACAGTCTCAGGACTCCATAGCCCAATTCAGTTCACTTTGTGGTGTTGACTAGAAGCTCAACCCAGTTGCCCACATGTATGCATCTCGTGTCATTTGAGATGTTATATAGAATCTCGGACACCTCCATGGGACTAGAACCACAGAATCATAAAATGGTTTGGGTTAGAAGGGACCTTAAAGATCATCTAGTTCCAACCCCCCTGCCACGGGCAAGGACACATACCACTAGACCTGGTTACTCAAAGCCTTATCCAATATGACCTTGAACACTTCCAGGGATGAAGTATCTACAGCCTCTCTGGGTAACCTGTTCTGGTGCCTCACCACCCTGAGAGTAAAGAATTGCTTCCTGATATCTAAATCTACCCTCTCTCAGTTTAAAACCGTTACCCCTTGTCATATCACTACAGTCCCTTGTAAAGAGTTGCTCCGTCTTTTTCCTGTAGGCCCCTTTGAAGTACTGGAAGGCTGCTATAAGGTCTTCCCAGAGCCTTCTCTTCTCCAGGCTAAACACCACGAACTCTCTCAGCCTGTCCTCATAGGTGAGGTGCTCCAGTCCCTGATTGTCTTTGTGCCCCTACTCTGGACTCGCTCCAACAGGTCCGTGTCTTTCTCTACATGATGCAGGATACTGAGCTCTTCTGAAGTCGTAACTGGAGGGTGGACTTGATACTTAATGGTCTAGAATTATACTCGGAAACTATATGAAGTAATTAAATTGAATCCTAAATCTCCAGTGGTTGTAATACATATGATGTCAAGCTGGCATACGGACACCTTAATACTAGCTATTTTCATCTTGAATGGAGTCCTTCTCCAAAGGACAAGTTTAATACAGTGATGTCATATTGCAGCAAAAGTTACCAGCTTTTCAGTGTCAAGAGTTGATAATTCCTGAATTGTCTTTTAGAAATTTCCCATGCTAAAAAATAAATTGTGTCTTAAACCCTTCAACATATTTCTCAAGCAGTTTCTGTCATTTAAAGGACTGTGGATTTCCTAACGAAGGCAATTTCTTTGTGTTTCACTTTCACATTTATAATTTCACAGTGATGTGGTCATAAATTAAACTCTACAAGAATTTCCAATCTATTCTGATTAAACGTTGATATTTTTAGCTACATACAAAGGGTTGCAACCCATTTCAGCCCTCTTCTAGACACTACAAACTACAATGGATGCCAATCTCTAACTAGATAGTTTATCATTTGAGGCATATTCTGGTGGTGAGGAGCGTAAGTAGATTTCCCATTAGTTTGTATGAATCACTAGTTTATACTGTAACAAACATCTTAATTTCACATCAATTAATCATGTGATTATTGGTTTAAGATATTCACAGTGGAAAATCATTTTGAGAAAGATGAGTAATAAAACTGTTTTGAAAAGCAGCTGTTCATGCACAGTTGACAGGAACTTGTGATGTTACTGTGTGTGTGAGAGGGGTTACAAAAATTTCTGCCTTCATAAAGGAAGAAAAAGAATCTGTATTTTCAAACTCATCTCAGCCATTGAACTGAGTGTTATATTGGTGAAGCTTCTGTAGTCTGTCTTCTCAGTTCATTCATTAAAATAAAAAAAAATAAATTGAAAAGGCATGGGGGGGAGGGTAGGAAGACAGTGCAGGAAATTAGAAAGAGTTGTGGGTTTTCCTGTGGCAGGTTTCTTCGGTTGGTTATCAAAGGCCTCCATTGCACTGAAATAAAAGGCTGCTTTGCAAAGGTATCACCTCTCTGACAGCAAGCAAGCAAGCAAGTGTGGCATGCACGTGAAAAAAAACAGGGAAAGACTGCATAGGTGAAAACATAGCTAAGACCTGATCAGACAGGTAATTGAGACTTATTCCCTGTGTGCTCATGCCTGGTACTGAAGCCACTGGGAGTTTTTGTGGATTAGACCTTCAGAAGTAGGCTATTAGCAAATGTTTCTTACTGGCATGTACATGGACATTAGGAGTAAAGTTCATGTACTAGATAAACTTACTTTCTGCAATTTCTTACCTGCTTCACTAAAGAGAGAAAAAATTTCAAGCCTTCCCCAATGAACTCATTTAGCTTGAAATATGTACTACTTAGTTCACATTAGTTTAGAGGGAGTTTTCAAGGTACTCTCATTAGCTTGGATTTAACAGTTACTCTTTACTTACCTTTCTACTCTAAGCATTCCTCTCTATAGGATTGGCAACTGTTCTAAGAATAAAAGTGGCCCCTTTCTGGTGTCTGACATGCCCAGCTAGAGCAGACAGGGAACATCTGGATCATCTGCTTTACTAGCTGTGTGTACTCCACTTTCACCCTATTATTCCATCCACCTAATATTCACCCTGTGTTTTCAATTCATCTTCCTACATATTTCCTCCCCAAAGGCTCAAATCTGCATCCAGTGAAGTCAGTATGAATGCTAGATGACAAAGTTCAAGCCTTTAGACTGTGATTTAACAAGGTACTTAAGCACATGCCTGGCTTAGCGCACAAGAACCTTCTCATTGAAAGCAGCAGAAAGATTGCTACTGGCCTAATTGGGAACAAGACTGAGCTATGAACCATTAAGCAGCTGCTGAATTCCACTGCAGCAGTGACTATATTTCAGTGACGGGCTGGGTGTGAGCCCTGTGAACAGTTTATGATCTGCTTGGGAGCCTTAAGAATGAAAGCAGCTCTATACCAACTGCACCCAAGCATGGAATTTACCAGTCTAGACAATATATCTGCTGGTCCACGGCCACCAAGAAGTTTGTAAAAAGGAAAATGGCATTTTCCAGAACAAATTGAGAATTATAACTCCCCAAACTTGAGGCTAATCAGTGAAGAGTATTTGTCAAGACTCTCATGAAGAAGTGGAAATTATTTTATGCGTCTGTCATCTGCCAGAGTAGGATTTTTAAGCATTTACTTGTAGACACATATACATGCGTGCATGCACATTTGCATACAGAATAGTACACATGCATCTCCTTAAACTTGCAGGGCAGGACTATGAATACTGTTTCTGAGTTTGCCCTGATCTCTGTCATCTAAGATTCCAGAACTGAAGCAATCACCAACATTTCATAGAATCACAGAACACATCCAGGGATGAACTATCCACAACTTCTCAGTGCAACCTGTTCCAGTGCCTCACCACCCTGACAGTAAAGAATTGCTCCCTAATATCTACTCTAAATCTACCCTCTTTCAGTTTAAAATTGTTACACCTCGTCCTATTGCTACACTCCCTGGTAAAGAGTCCCTCCCGTCTTTCCTGTAGGCACCCTTCAGATCCTGGAAGGCTGCTATAAGGTCTCCCCAAAGCCTTCTCTTCTCCAGGCTGAACAACCCCAACTCTCTCAGCCTGTCTTCACAGGAGAGGCGCTCCAGCCCTCTGATCATCTTCATGGCCCTCCTCTGGACCCGCTCAAACAGGTCCATGTCTTTCCTGTGCTGAGGACTCCAGAGCTGGACACAGTACTCCAGTTGGGTTCTCACCAGAGCATAGTAGAGGTGCAGAATCACCTCCCTCGACCTGCTGGCCACGTTTCTTTTGATACAGCTCAGGATGTGCTTAGCTTTCTGGGCTGCAAGCGCACATTGTCAACTCAAATTGAGCTTCTTATCCACCAACATCCCTAATTCCATCTCCTCAGGGCTGCTCTCAATTTATTCTCCTCCCAGCTTGCATTTGTGAGATTGCCAGGACCCAGGTGCAGGACCTTGTGCTTGGTCTTGTTGAATTTCATGAGGTTTGCACAGGCTGACCTCTCAAGCCTGTCCAGTTCCCTCTGGATGGCATCCTTCCCCTCCAGTGTGTTGACTGTGTCACACAGCTTGGTGTTGTTGGAAAACTTGCTGAAGGTGCACTCAATCCCACTGTCTACTTTGTGGACAAAGATATTAAACAGCACCGGTCCCAGTACTGACCCCTGAGGAACGCCATTTGTCACTGGTCTCCACTTGGACCATTTGACCGCAACTCAAATAAATATTTGAAAAAACCCAGGTGATTTGTTTTATAAAACCCAGAAAATTAGCAAAGACTGATGAATACATCCAGAGATATTATCTTATTCCCCTAATGTAATATTTGGTATTCCTGTAGAGGAGTTTGATGTATAGGTGAGTGTAATATAGCCATAGATACGTTGTGCAGTCTGTAGGCAGATGGCTATGACTTAAGTGAGAGGCAAAACAGTGGAAGATTCAATGTGTGATGATAGATAGGAAAAGATAATACTAATTTTTGTAGGTTGGTATGATCATCCCACTGCCCCATATTTCGGTCATTTCATGGCACATTTAAGGCTGTGAGATCCACACCCCTCAGTTTTCTTTATCATTTGCCCACAATAAAGCATCATAATCCATCACATGCCTGGGAAAACACCTAGTGCTTTAGGTCATGGTTCAGTGAAGGAGTTGCATATCTTATTTGTGATCCACTGCCTCCCACCTACTGGCAAACACGAAGCCATGGCAGCACCAATGAAGCACCCTGGTCCTCCTCCAGCTGAGGAAGCTGTGGCTCCATGCTGCTGAAACAGGAGCTATAGCCCAAGCCCAGGTGATGTGAGGCTTACACCAGCTGCACAAGTCCCGTGCTCAGAGTATGCAATAGTATGTTACTCTGGATCCATGTAAGACAGCTTTCGCATAAATGTAGTATGGACCACTGACCACCTAACTCCCACTGTGTGCTTTCACCTGTGCTAGGTTTGGGGTTATGTGATATCATTTGGAAATACTGTCATACTGTTATTGCTGCTGCTTACCCCTAAAAAGCTGTAGTCTAACATTCATCAATCTCTGTCTTAGTCATTAAGGACTGCTTATGCAATGTCCAGGAAAATGGTGTTACAGAGCTGAGTAGGAGAGAGGCTGATGTGCTTTCAGGGGATCATGTAAGAAATTCTATCCATAAGAAACCTATTTTTCTTCTTGTAAATTTATCACTGTCTTTGTGGTCATTTATCGAAGATCTGTGTGCTGTGTGTGGAAAGCAAACATTCTTTATCTGAAGTTGCAGTTGAGGTCTGTGTGTCATGTATTTCAAATCAACATAAGAAAACAGCTGAAAAGTATTTCTAATTTAGGCTTTTCACTACAAACTTATACATTAAGACTTTCAGTCTCATCTTGCTATGTAATTTGGCACTTGTAGGTATACCTCTGGCCACAATGAAGTACCTCTACATGATAGCTCCCTGTTTATGCCTATGGTTACAATAATGCCATGTCAGTAGCCTTCACTTTTCTTGAAGGGTTTCATATTAGGTGAAACTTGCAACAACACTAACAGGGGCACAGAAGAAGATATTTCAGAAGTATCACGGTATTGGTCAGACAGTCTTATTAAAAAGAAGAGGTATGTGTGGTCTTGAAGTGAAATGAAACTCTTCTTTAAAGGGTTACACTTCAACATCAATAAACACCAATAGATACAAATTGCTCATTCGTCCAAGAACTTGTATAAGGAAATTACTAAAGTGCTGCTCCTGAGTTGAAGTCGAGGGCTGGAGAAGAACAGAAAGATCACTGGCCCCAAAAGAGTATATCACTTCTACAGACTGGTTAGACCAAAGAAAGCCATCTGCAAACACTCTTGAGTGTTTCGTTATTGGGAACAGCAGCAGTCATCAGCTGGGGGAGGCTGTGGCCTCAGCTTTAAAGCAGACTATTGTCTGATTTGGTCTTTTGCTTAAAGCTGTGCATAAAATGTCAAGTGCTTTAGAGCTTAGGAAGTGTTCAGGAATGTTTGTCAAAATTTGGACAGAAAGACATAATTTTTCTGCTTGTTTAACTTTAAAGGGCACACCTAATCTTTGCTTACCAGGCAAAGAAAAAGTTGCTATTAAAAGGTTAATTGATGTTACTTCACACCTTTATCATTCTGAAGGGATAGGATATCTGGTGTTATATAAACTATATCTGCATGTGGGGATGGGAAGGTGAGGGGCTGTAGTCTGAGAACAATTCCAAATGTCTGGGCAAAGCACAAGCAAAGTCATAGAGTGATGCAAACTCATCACAACCGATGAAAGAAACTGAGCAGCTGGGCTCCTCTGCTGCCTCAGGAGCACCAGGAGGAATAATAGAGCATCTCTCTGCATCCTCCCAGTCACCTGAACTGCTTTGAGAAACGAGTCTGCTCATTTCCTCACTTTTCCCATTACACCACCTAGTTAATCCTCCCTTTGGCTCTCCAGCCAGCCCTGTGTATTTCAAAAGGACTGTAGTAGAGAGCAGTTGGGTATGTTTAACTGTGAATGCTGAAAAATTGTTGTTTTTCTGGCTTGCTCTCAAATTCTCAGGCTGTCTCTGATCACTATTGTTCAAGTTTTGAGGCAAAATATTTTATTTCTGCAGCATGTCATGTGCTCTTATTTTTAGCTTATTTGGCAATTCCTAAAGTGTTTGTTTCTAGTTCTGCTAATTTCTTTATAACTGCATCTGTTGGGTTGGGGCTCAGTTCAGGAAAAACAATGACTGTGATTTTATTGTTTATGAATGCTCTAAGTGCATGGCTCTGCACAGATAACTAGACGGAAAGTCACAATTTCAAAATGCTATTGCTAGATGACTTAGGACCTTTTCCAAAAATAATTAGGCACTTACAAAGCTGATTTTCTATGAAAATCAAGAGTACACAGGAGACCTTTGACTTGAGATCTCAGGCTTGGAAAGTGAACATATGAGTATTTGAAATTTTAATCCTCACTGTGATCCAGTAAATGCCATCTTGTAACCTACTCATTGCAACTAGTCCCATTAAACTGTGTTTGCCTCACCATGAGTGAACTGGGTTATGACCTTAATAGGTAAACGAGTAGAGAGTAACAGAAACAGATGGGAGGGATGTTAAAAGAGGGAACATTATGATTGTATGTGACTGTTATCTCAGGGTCTTTTTTTTTTTTTTTCTGCAGTATCATCCTGGTAAATATTGCTACTATTTCAAGTAACTAATAGAAGCTAAGTTGTCTTGATGTGCTTATATGGCTCCCTTTTCACTTGCTTATCACTTTGCTAAAGTGGACTGAAATTGTTTAATGTATTCCAGTTTCTTTGTGTGGTTTTTTTTTTTTTTTGGTTTGGTTGATTGGTTATCTTTCCTTCCGGATTCTTTGAAATTCTGACACAGAGAAGCTTTGTAGGATATGAGGATGGGAGTAATGCTTTTTTCTTCACCCTAGAAGTATTTTGCTGAGAAGCCATTTTGATGAGAGGCTTTGGTTCTTACAGCTTTGAAGCAGGGAATTCAAATTTGGTAAAGGATTGGCTTGGTATGCAGAGTCTTTTGCTGCCCTTGTAAAAATGTGGCCAAATCATGTGTGTCTGAAAAGAATCACTTTCCACAAGCTGAGACATTGTTAAAGATCAGGGGGATCAGTTCCTTGTCTTGACAGAACATGCCCCATCCCAACAGTGAATGAGGACGCTTATTACTGAAGCTGCAGAGCTGGACCAAGGCTTCTTTAGAACTGGTCTTCCTTGTGTCTTACTCCCTGGGACTGTGGTGGCAGTAGTCACGGAAAATTCGATAGAAAAGAACGTCTTTTCTGTCAATGTTCCCTCTGCTAATGCCATCACTGGGAATGGGTCCAGCTGAACCGAGGGCATGAGTGGAGATGAGAACAAACTGTTTGGTACCTCTGTCAGAAGGAATAGATGAATCTCATAGAGAAGTCTTAAATGTGAGAATATTAAAACTACACTGGCAATTCATTCAGAAATCATTTTGGTTGCCAAAATCAGTGCCTACTTTGGATCCAAAAAAACCTAATAAGTTTTTGCCATCATATTTCATTTTCCATCCTAGTGCATCCCATAGTGCGCTACATACTACACAGTGGGAGATGTGGATGCCTTTGTCACCACCTTCCAGGTGAAAAGTGATTCTTTTTTTACAGCACAATTCAGTGTTACTCTATTGAGAGTGAAAGAAGAAAAGGGACGCTCACCTTTCAGAACTTCAGGGACAACCTGGTCTGCAGCATTTGCTTCTCTTAGCTGGAATGTTCCCAGCTCATCAAAGCTAATATCCCTTCTTCTGCAAATAAATGCCAAGGGACCTTTAATTAGCTAAAATGATCAGCAGTCAGGACCTTGATTTTTCACTTAATCTGAAAATAGCACAGTGCCCCTTAGCATATTGCTGGAACATTGGCAACGAACCAATGGAGAGAAAATAGTGCCAATTACTTAATCATACACTTCCTGCAGCTTCTTCTAGATTTCAAGTTGAGTTCATCTCGACAGCTGGAGAAGGGCATTGTCATTTCTATGGTTTGTGGTAAGGGAATTCATGCTTTCTTTGGAAATTCTTTTGTAGGGCTGGTTCAGAGCTTTTGGATTTGTTCACTCGAACGTTAATACAGCAAACTCTAGTGGTCAGTAAGGTGCAGTGGAAAGGAGTGAAAAAGGTAGTCCTAATCTATGCTATGATTTATTACCATCCACAGGTGAAACTAGGGCTCCACCCTTTGTGCTGTTCTTGTATACCACAGACTTCTGTTCTTAGCATAACATTTTAAACTAACACCTGCATCCACTCCTGATGACCAGCAACAGTACAGCTAGAAAAGTCTGAGCAAGATGTTTGCAGAAGTCTTATTAAGGTGTTCCAAAATATCTACAAGTAGCCATCAGACCACTGTACCAGCAACCTGCACGCGTGTGCCTGCTGCAATGCTCCATTCCCACAGCTCCCAAGAGTAGCTGGGAAAGAAATCTGCCTGCCAGCTCCAGCCTTGCAGATCAGTTCATCCTTGGTTTAGGTGCTAAGCCAAAAATAACAGAATTTAACAACTTCAAAATACGCTCTGACATATCTCTCATCTTCAAATACTCATCAGTGTGTCTCAGTAACATAGCAAATGATAGGATGAAGACTCCTTAAAACTATGCTATTGCTATGTCCTGCAGGAAAGATGTCCCAGTGTCAGCGAAGGCTGTAGACTGGGTGCAGCAGAGAGCAGAATGCTGTGGTAGAATTGGACACAATGGGAACATACCGCCAAGGGCCAAATTCGTGGCTCTTCTCAGACTTGTGACCCATTTTAGCAGAGTTTTGTTTGGTTTTGATTTTTGCTGGCAGTACTAAAGTGAAAAAAGAAAAGAAGACTGTAATGAGAGACAAATATTCTGGTATAAATAAGTACATTTCTGTCCAAGTCAACAGAGTGAGATTGGTTTAATTCAGAGCTAAACATCTATATAGATGTAAGGTAGCTCTCTACATGCCTATAATATGTGTCTTGGAAGAAACAACAATGGATATCACATCACTGTTAACTAGAGTTGACTGTGATGACGCCACAACTGATGATTAGCCCCTTATGTTCCCAGGTTGGACAGTGCAAGACCAGTTCATTTAGGGCTTGTGGGTGTGTGTTGCCGTTTCCACCTATGTTGCTGTTATTGTTTAGCAGCTTGTCCTTGTTCTCACTAATACTGAAGTGCAGGACCATGGTTCTGGCTTCCATCACAGATGTGATCAACCACACATTTTATTTTCTTAAAGCTTCTGCTCCACCCTTGAACAATTTCTTCCTGTGGAATCCCATTAGTGCCAGTAAAGTTTTTCTATGGATATCCTGAAGCTTCAAAACACCGCTGTGAGTAGAAGAGGAAAATATTTTTATCCCTAGTTCACAGACAGGGAAATAGACGTTCTTAAATGACTTCCTCAGCATCATTGTACAACAAGTCTTACATTAAGAGTTAGAATGAGAGCCCAAATATTTTGTCTTCCAGCCCTGTATTTATTTCCATGCTTCTCTTTCTTTTAAGAGACCCTGCATAATAATTAAATTAACAACAAATATGATTAAAGTAAGCAGTTCAGTTAAGGCTTTCTGGAACACTATATATAGATGGTGCTTTCAAGTAAGAGTCACCTTTTTCTTTCTTCTTTTTTTTTTCTTTTTTTTTTTTTCTGCAGCAAGCCTCCACTTCCTGATTTCTTTGAAAAATTGTACTACGAATTATCAACAAGAGGTCACATATTCTAGCATTCAGCCGGCGCTGCCAAACCTGTATGTGCTGCTTTTTAGAGTACATCTTGCGTGTTCTGTTTCACACATGGCCTCTGGAGCTTGTAGGTCATGCACAAATACAATGGTGGTCTTTCATGACCACAAGAGTTTCTAAATCACTGTGTTTTGCATTCTCTCCATCTGTGTGACTTATTCTGGTCGCATACCTTTGCAAAGAATGACACTGGTATACTCAAAATCTTGCAACTCACACCGCCCTCCCCTCAAATGTGAAATTATTTGGTTCACAGCTCTTTGCAGGATTGCATAAAGTTCAGCTCTCGAGTTTACTAAGAAATAGAAATACGGCTATCAAGTGTCCACCTGGCCCAGGGACTTCCTGCTAGCAGTGTCTATGTGAGAATAACTATTGAAGAAAGTGAGTATAGGGCAAATACATTTGTCTCTGCAACCTTCCAGCTTCTAGGGCAAGGGATTAATTATGCAGTTTTCTGATGTAAGCGGCACAGCACCCAGAACCATAACCAAAATAGAGGAAGGTTATAGAGAAAGGACTGGGGGTAATTTTGAGCAATATAAACAATGTGTGTTCAGTTCCTACTGTGTCAAAGCTGTACACAGAAATGATTGATTGGATTAGAGGAAAGAATGGAATTCACCGGGGTTCAGGGCCCCTCCTTTGCAGGATATTTTGTGCCTACAAGGGGATTAGTAATTGGAAGATTAGAATAGCAAGAACTAAGAACGTCTGTGTAGATTAATAAAAACAGCAGGTTTTTTACCCAGTATTGATATATGCTTAAATCTTAATGTATCCTCTCCCCCAGAAAGAGTAAATGAAGACTTGTAATCTTTTTTTTAACTTCAAGTTATTAATTTCAATAATGAAATTAATTAATAATTAAGTCACTGCAAACCCCTGTTGATTCAAGGATTTCTAGCACCCCCTATTATGAACATTTACATGTATAAGTATTGACTATCTACATGCTACCTCAGCACTGAAAAGGTCCCGCTTAGGTTAGCATTGATCCTGGCATCTTGTAGCAGTTGGCAGGATTTTAAAGAAATGGATGGTGACATTTGCAAATGAAAAGCACATGGATCCCAGCAGATTAGTACACTCGTCTATTGCTTTGAGTTTTGGTGTCAAAAGAACTGAAAAACTTCTTAAAAATGCAAGTGAAACCAAGACTTACTTGGTACCTTAAAGCACCAAGATCTGGTCCATTCTTATGCTTTTTTGTTCTGTGATATGTAAGTGCTACTTACACAGGAGAAGTTTGCATGGTGCTATTGCAAATTCAAACCCAGTTATCAAAGCAACCTGTACATCTGCTATGTGTGTGTGATAATGGTAAGCCCACAAAAATCCCATTTAAGATTTTTCAAGTGCTACCTATGCTCTTGGCTTCCCATATAGTACACAAGATCCACAGTGGGGCTCTCATGCATTCACTCCAGCAAAGAAGCTGTCCACAGCACGAGGTTCCTACAAAGCCTCAAGTGAGATCAAAGAATATTCTGTCTTTGGTGAGAAAGCTTATAAAAGGTATATATTAAAGAGGTTCGTGCCTGGACAAACTCTTTTTGTCTGTTCTTTGTGTTTAATGTTTAACTGATATCTGGTTTGAAACCAAGTAACATGAACGGGTTAAAATTTTTCCTCATGTAACGTTACAGAAAACCTGGCTCCTGACTTATGATACTATCAGGAGATGGGACTATAGATCTAGTAATCTGATTTCCTTGTAGTATTTAATTTCCTTTACGACTTTCTTGATAAAAGCAAGTGTTTTAGAAAGGAAGCACATTTTTATTTGAAAACTTTGAGTTGAGAAGAAATCATTGCTTCCTTGTTAGGGTGCCCCATTAGCTCAGCACCTGTAGTATTCAAAAGTGTCCACTATTTTTCTTTTGAATTTGTTCAGTATCAATTTTTCTTACAGTGACTCTACAAAGGCTTCTTTGGACCCAAGATTTCTCTGTAGAAGAAATTCCTGGTTGGAATTGTATTCTTTGTCTAAATAGTTTCTCTATGTTCTTTCTCAAACCAGTTTCTGTCATCACTCTATTTCATCACAACACAAATTGCTTCTGTAGCACCATATCTGCATCTGTTCTTTCTGTAAGAAGACAGGGTGTAATGACAAAGGCCTGTCAATGTCCCTTAAAAATGAAAGACATTCTCCTTATTTCTTCCCTGACTTACTAACACAATTGATCTTCTGAGCTGCTAAAGGTCCATATGATTCCTAAGTAGGCCATGTTTTAAATAACTAATAATTGAAAAATTGTACTTTGTGACTGGAATGTTCAGGTCCACCCATCCATCCACAGGAAGATTGGATTAGGTGGTACAGAATGCTGTTTTCTCCCCATTGTTTTGTGGGGGAACAGTGCTCACTTTTCAATGTTCAGTTTTTTACTCTTATTCAAAAGAGAAGTACAGCAGCCCCTGTGTACAGATTACCAGCATGTACAGGTCCCCAGAGTCATCATGGTGGTCAACATTGTAGATCTACAGTCTAACACCTACTAATGGCTTAATTCCAACTAAATGAGAAAAGGAGAAGTTTGAAAGTTTAAACCAGAGGTGAAAAACAGAATTAGTTTAATTTACAACTCACTTTTGAATTAGCGGGGTGATAGTCTCTTTGAGAGCCAAAATTATGAAAAAAATCTTTTAATTTTAGATTTATTTTGTATGGTGGTTTCCTAGATAGATGAGAACTTTCGTTCCTTTTTACATGTTCCCCCTTTCTTTCTCTCACATATTGGCCAAACAAAGGATCATGAAACGATTCTGAGTTCACAAATTGATCAGAGAAGTTGATTGATTTTTAAAAAAAATAGTTTGCCTGTAAGATGCCAAACTGGCGTTAGATTCAGAGTTGCTTGAATAGTTACGCTTGTTTAGAGAATAGAAGCTGTTTTGTGTTTGACCTTCAATGAATTTCAGGTGAATATTTTACAGTTTTGATGAATATTGAACATTTTTGGTAGCAATAGTACCTGAAAGATATTGATGTATAACTGTACACTATACTGGCTCTTCAAAACATATCAGCTTTACGATTGCCAGAATAGATTCAGTGTGATCTTTAACATCTCTGATATATGATGTGGAATAATAACACGATGCTGAGTAATAACATAATTGGCAATCTGAAACAGTCAGTCAAGTACATATATCTGTATTTTTGTCTTCAACATCATCCTCCCTTCATTCTGCCTCAAGTCATATTGAGGGAATATTACTAGAGGAATGTGCATAGCCAGCTGTTTTGGCTCAAAACTCTGAAATAAAAACTGTGAATTGAAAATAAACCATTTTATTTTCTGAGGTACAGTGTTTTACTTAGTTGATTTAAATCAAAGTTTTATAATAATAAATTTAGTAATTGCTTTATAAAGTTATTTGTTCAGAAAATTTTTTTTTCATGGTGATTCAAAATAAAAGTCAGAAATTTTCAAAACAAAAATGAAACAAAAAACCAACTATTCACTCAACTGTAACACTTAGAAAATTTATCATGAACTAAATGATACAGAGTTTTATGTTGGGCGGCTAGAAGAGATATATTTCATGCACAATGCATAGTACTGTGTGGGTATCTGTGAGCAAGGAAACAATTGACTCACCAAGTGCAATAACTGCTTAATGAGTTTTTTAAAAAAGCACATTGCTATAACGTTTACAGTAAGAACTGGTTTTGTTTACAGATTACTTAATAATCATTTTTAGTCTGTTAAAAATTATTCATTAGTGTATTTTTAGTTTTGAAAGATAATAGGGTTTCTTGTACTACAGATTCCAAAAGAAAGGGATTATATCTATGGAGTGTTTTAATAGTGAATATGGGCCCGCACTTTTCTTGCACATGCCCTCTGTATACAGGATTTTTTTTCCTTTTATCATTATTATTGCCTCTGTTTTTTTCCTTCATTCTTCTTTTAGTTCAGGTTATATGAAACACATTAGAGATATTTTCCATCTAATCATCCTTTTCCTTTTCTGACAGAATATAGGCAAGGATAAAAAAAATCCTATATAACTATCTAACTAAAAGAGGAGTTTTGGACTTAATTCTGATTCTGACCTTATGTTATTCCATGTTAGACAGTACAGCTGTCTAGAAATGTGTATAATGCACTCCCGACTGTTTCAGGCGCACTTTGTGCTGAAACACTTCACAAAAGGACTTAGAACAACACCTCCACTTCTCATTTTGAAGTCAAGAACCACAGCACCTAAAACATAGATGGCTAATCCCAGTACGATCATCCAGAGGCTTATGCTCTTTAGACAGTCAATGGAAGAGACAATGGCCTCTGGAAGATGGTGCAGAACACCTAGAAGTGTAGATGGGGATCTGCTCAGAGTTACCAACAGCAAATTGTGAGGAGCGTGCCCCCACTGCTGTCCCTTTCAGGAGTGCACCACTCAGTGCCTTCAGCCACCTGGGATGCAGTCACTGCAGCCCTCTTCTGAGGTTAAGCACCCTTCATGGCAATGTCCCCACTAAGTAAAAGGGGATGTGGCACCAGTGCCCACTTCTTTCAGGGTAGCTTAAGAGCTGCTGTGATTTTATAGCATTGCTGCTAGAACTAGGAGACCTTAGCTCTAGATCCTCTTTTGTACATAGGTATTTGGATTATAAATTCAGCACCCTCGGCTGGCCTTCACCACCACGCTGTTATATATATGGGAGAATCAGAGGAAGCAGGACTACCTTCCACATCTCTCATTGAGATTGATCACTCAGAAATGCAAGGACAAGAGTAAAAGCAAATGAGAATTTCAGGGGTAGAGGGGAAATAGCACTTAGGTTCAGCTGAGAAGAGACAAGCATGGCATTCTGGTACCTGAAAGTTTGTGTGTCCGACACCCATTTGACATAAAGTTTGTCAGGGAGAGGATATACTTGTATCCCAGACTGTTGACTAAAAATTCTGGTCGTATGGAGCAAGGATTAACTCCTTGCAATGGTGAGAGAGAATTAGAGGATGGAAGAATTCAGAGCAAAATGAGGCTGAAGAGTAGAGGTGAATAGAGTAGAATAGAATAGAATAGAATAGAATAGAATAGAATAGAATAGAACAGAACATTTCTGTTGGAAGGGACCTACAACGATCATCTAGTCCAACTGCCTGACCTCTTCAGGACTGACCAAAAGCACATTATTAAGGGCATTGTCCCAATGCCTCTTAAATACTGATAGGCCTGGAGCATCGACCACCTCTCTAGGAAGCCTGTTCCAGTGTTTCAGCACTCTGTCTGTAAAGAAATATTTCCTAATGTCCAGTCTAAACCTGCCCTGGTGCAGCTTTGAACCATTCCCATGTGTTCTGTCACTGGATCCCAGGGAGAAGAGCTCAGCACCCCCCTGCCCACTTTCCCTCCTGAGGAAGCTGTAGAGAGCAATGAGATCACCCCTCAACCTCCTTTTCTCCAAACTAGACAGATCCAGGGTCCTTAGCTATTCTTCACAGGACATTCTTTCCAGCCCTACCACCAGCTTTGTTGCCCTCCTCTAGATGCATTCAAGGACCTTCTCATCCTTCTTAAATGGTGGGGCCCAGAACTGCACACAGTCCTTAAGGTGAGACCACACCGATGCTGAATACAGCAGGATAATCACCTCTTTTGACCAGCTGGTTATGTTGAGTTTGATGTTCCCCAGGATGGGGTTTGCCCTCTCGGCTGCCAGGGCACACTGCTGGCTCCTACTGAGCCTGCTGTCAGCCAGCACCCCACATCCCTTTCTGCAGGCTGCTCTCCCAATTTATACTTTTGCCCAGCGTTACTCTGTCCCAGGTGCAGAATCCGGCATTTGGTCTTGTTAAATTTCATCCCATTAATCATTGCCCAATGCTCCAATCTATCTAGATCCCTCTGCAAGGGGAGATACCTCCTAGTTTGTTAAATTTCATCCCATTAATCATTGCCCAATGCTCCAATCTATCTAGATCCCTCTGCAAGGGGAGATACCTCCCAGTTTAGTATCATCATGAAACTTGATAATGCTGCATTCAACTCCTGCATCCCAATCATTGATAAAAACATTGAACAGAACTGGCCCTAGAATTGAGCCCTGAGGAACACCACTGGTGACTGGTCACCAGCCAGACGTAGCCCCATTCACTACTACACTTTGAGCTCTCCCCTTCAGCCAGTTCTTCACCCAAAGCATGTACCTGCTCATCTCACAGTTGGACAACTTCTCCAGAATTGTGCTGTGATGGACAGTATAAAAAGCCTTACTAAAATCCAGGAAAACTAAAACGACTGCCTTCCCTTCATCCAGTTGGTGGGTGACTGTATCAAGGAAGGACATTAAATTAAACAGGACTTTCCCTTTGGGAACCAATGTTGACTGTGCCTGATGATAGCATTGTTCTTTAAATGTCTTTCAATAGTAGCCAGCATAATCTTCTCCATAATTTTTCCAGGTACTGAGGTTGGACTAACAGGTCTGTAGTTTCCTGGGTCTTCCCTCATGCCCTTCTTGCAAACTGGAATAATAATGGCCAGCTGCCAGTCAGCAGGGACCCCCCCCAGACTCACAAAACCTTTGGTAGACGATTGAGAGGGGTCTTGCCATAACATCTGCTAGCTCCTTCAGTACTCTGGGATGAATCCCATCAGGCCCCATGGATTTGTGAACATGCAGCTGATACAGCTGGTCCCTTACAATTTCAGTGTCCACAAATGGAAAGTCACTGTTCCCACACTCATAGTCCTCCAGTTCAGAGGACTGGGCAGCCCAAGGTCTACTTGCATTATGAATGACTCAGGCAAAAAAAACATTAAATGCCTCCACTTTTTCCTCATCCTTATTTGCCAGGTGACTATCTTGAACAAATATTGGTCCAATGTTTTCCTTGGACCACCTCTTGCTACTAACATAGAATCATAGAATGGTTTAGGTTGGAAAGGACCTTGAAGATCATCGAGTTCCAACCTCCCTGCCATGGGCAGGGACACCTTCCACTAGACCAGGTTGCCCAAGGCCACATCCAGCCTGGTCTTGAACACCTCCAGGGATGGGGCCTCAACAACCTATCTGGGCAACATACTTTAAAAAGCCTTTAAAAAGAAAATGAATAAGAAGGCACTCACTGGCATGATTTATTAGATTGTGAAAATTTTCTAAGGGAATCAATAGAAAATCCCTTCACTTCAGTAATTAAAACAATTGAAATGTCTCTCTGAGTATAATTTCAAGGACAATCTTCACTGAATAATGACAGACACTGTTTTGTTCTCTTTCCACAGCATAGAGTGCAGTAAGATCTTGGTTCACAGCTTGTGTCAAAAATGTAACAATAACACCCATTTTTTCAGTCATATGAAGAATCCAAATAATTAAGTAACAGGTATTCTTTTTGCTCTTTACAGAAATACAGACATTGTCAGGTAAGTCTGTGACTTCCTCTTGGTCAGAAATTGCTCAGACTTGAAATATAACATCTTCATCCCTCATAACCAGGATGCTTTCGTCACTGTCACTCAGAGTGCCCTTGGCTACAAGAGGCAGTTAAATAGGCAATTAAACAAGGTCTGTTGTTTTGTGTTATTTGACTCTCTAAGAGCAGTAGCATCTCCATGTGGTCTGTGGGTTCAGAACCTTCATTTCCCCTTCTACACAAGAACCCATAATTTCCTCATTGTTTTTCAAATAAGGTGAAAGGAGTGTCCTTTAAAAAGTTCACTAGGATGAATCATCATGCAGAATCACTTTTACCTGACTGGATCTTACATCTTGGTTAACAAACTGAAATTTCCCCAATTTACCCCTTCCTTATCTTCTCCACAGCTCAGCTAAAATATGGGATGCAAGAACAAAAGTTGAATCTACTTTCCTTGAAAAAGAAGCAGATTTTGTTGCCAGCATCTCTGAAGCAGAGGCAACTAAAGGCATTTATTAATCCAGCTATCTGCAATGCCTGGACATACTTTCACTGTACTTTCACTGTGAGCTCAGAAGCTTCCTCCCTAGGGGACTCTTGGTCTAGATTCCATTAAGCCCTTGGGTTTTCTACTCCTTCTTCTTGCACTGGGGAATTTATCCCTTTATTTTGATTTAGCCTGTTGTGATCACTGATTTATAGCCAGGAGAGGAACTGTTAAAATTAACCATGTGTTGGTTCATGTGATATCTGGGACAATTTACAAATCATTTACTAAACGAAAGTAGAGAACAGCTAGCTTGAACTGGAACAGATCTGAATGCTGCCATTTCAGGTAAATAAGTTTGGGGATCTAGTTTGCTGGAGTTGGGACATCTTTGAGAAACACCAGTGTCTTGCTTTTAACTTAGTAATGCCTTCTCTTGGGAGGAATCCTGAAGTTCCTTTACCCTGCATACTAATGACTTCACTTTCTCCTTCCTATGCTTTTGGTGGGGATTTAAGACAGGAATTTTCTCCCATCCATCACAGTTTTTCCATAGCTGCCTTGCACGTAACAGTGTTTTGATCTGAGAAAACAAAGATTTAAGAAGAGACATGAGAATGTGACAGTGTGACTACTAATTTCGTTTGTGCTCAGAAAAGGTTTCACGTTCTCAAGATCTTCAAAACAAACAGAAAGTGAATCCATTTCCTAAATGAGAAAGCAGACATAATAAAATCCAGATCTCCCCACTGCTCTCCCTCATAGAAATGATACTATTTCCTTCAGGGGAAGAACAACCCTCATCTTAATACGGGGAAAAAAAGAGCCCTGCCACAGGAAATGCATGTTTCTCTTGCTCAGTTCGGACTCTTTAACTGACAAAGACGCTCAAAGTCTGAACTGATGAGTTTCTTTGGCAGTGATTATCCCATAACAGCATTTCGTTAAGTGGCGTGGGGGATTTCCTCTTCACTTCCGCTCCAGGCTTACTCACAGATCCCACAGATGCAGATCTCTCAAATGGCAACATCTTTTTCCTCCCAACCCCCCAAGAATTTAAAGATTCCTTTTAGAAAAATAAATTTCCTTTTTATTGCGACTCGGACTTATTCAGTCCAATCCGGCCTATGCAAACACACATGCAGATTTAAATTAACATTTGCGAACAAGCTGGGTTTCTTTGGCTGTTTGCTGAGACTTAGCAGTTCAGTTCCTTGAGGGGAAAAAAAAAAAAAAAGAGATATTCACATCTATTAATGGCTTGATTTTCAGTCATGCTGGGTACCTCCTGTGGACTTTGAGAGCTGTTCCTCTGAAAATCAGGTCACTGATGTGATGCTGGAAGGAGAGAGCACAAGGAAAAAGAAAGGGTCTGATTTTCAAGCACAAGTGTTTGTATGATTTGGGAAAGAAAAGAAAATGAATAAAGAAACAAGGTCTTAAAGGTCTTCTTTGGAGCTGGGACTGAACGCCATATTTCAGACTGAATTCACACCTGAGAAATGTCTGCATGCAGAAAAGCACTGACAATTGCCTGTTTTCTAGCATAAGCAGAATATGTCTTTCATCTCTCCTGTTAGTAACTTACTAAGAGCTTTATCTATTAGTACATGTCCAGCGCTGGCTGGAGAGGTTGCTCTCCTGCTCTCCACCTCAGCTGCTTGTCACTGTCTCCAGCTAGAGGTTCTTGTCCTCTCTGCGTGTTACTGAGCAGCCGCTCAATGGGAGCAGTCACTGAGTTATTCAGTTGAAGTAGACCAGCTAATACATTTTAAAAAGTAGGTCTTTGACTAAAATGCAGTAGGCAGTGCACATGTGACCTGTTCAGCTGTGGGATCTAAGCAGGGTGGTGTTCTTCACCAGAGGTAATATCTTGCCTTACTTAATTTTGAAAGCCTATTCTTGACCTAGAATTTCTCTCTCTGTGGTACCTGACCTTGAAACACAGTGGCACAGAGAGTAGTTGTTACAGATCCAAATTACTAGAGACTTCATAAAGAAATAATTTTTTCCAAAACTTATGACAGTTGGTTCCTAAAGCAAACCTAAAATTTAGGTACTATCTATACTACATATAATCACATTACAAGAATGCACTTGGCCATTTCTTATTAAGCATTAGAAAAAAAAAATGCATATACATAGTAGACTTTTATTCCCTCACCATCTGCAGGGTTAAAGGTGACATTTCCAAAGGTACTTAAGCTCACAAAGTGAGAATTTCTTGACTTCCAAGGACATTCTAGTTTTAGGTAAGTCATTCTGTGTAACAGATTTCCAATAAAAGAAAAACAAAACCAAACCCACTTGTGTTTGGGGCTTTACAGCTTTTATAGCTTTTTGACAACTGGAAGGTACTAATAAAAATATGATGTTTTTCTAACTTTCCAATGCAATTTAATATAGACATATTCCTGTAAAAAAAGTTCAGGGATTTCTGTTTTTCACTAACTCTGAGATGCTCTTCAGTGTCAATGGGAATCAAATATTCAGACCCCTCCAGTAACTCTAAATTCCACAGTAAATATGTAAATTCTGAGACTACCTTTGTAGGTCAAATTTCCTTAAATAGAACTGGAGCAATTGCTATCAAGGACAAAAGTTGAAAAAAAAAAAATAATAAAGAAGAGTGCAGTAAAATTGATAGTTTAGGTCTCCCTGCAGGACAGAATGAGGTCAGTTATTTCATTACAAATCGAATAAAATTCCTTGTGATTTGTTATTTATTGATAAAAAAAAAAAAAAGAGCCTTTCTTTTTGCTGGTTCCCTGAAAATATGCAGGCTTTGGGGTTTGACATAAAAGTTCAAGTGGATAAAACTGTTTCTGAGTCTCTGACCTGCATCTTAGTCCTGCCAAGTAGGGTTGAAACACAAATTCCATGAAATAAGGAGTGAGCAGAACAGTAACCCTTGCATTTGTATAACCTACCCTACAGCATCTTCTGTAGCCTTTTTAATCTAGGATATAAAAAACAGTAGAGAGATGTCTCATGCAAGGTGCTTGCAAAGCTATTTGAACAACATTACAAGACCTAGAAAACCTGCTCATGACACAACAGGAGTGAGATAAGACAACCATTGTCACACTGAAAGAGAGTTTATATTGGAAGATGAAATAATGCACCTGAAACATTCAAAAGCACCACATTTTAAAGGCAGAAATTCCAGCAATTGCATTCTGAGCTGGGCATACAGTCTCTTTAGACAGCTTTAAAAATACAGCCTCTGAACATACAGGAAACTCTTTAAAGATTATTGTACAAGCCTGCTCTACTTATTTCTTGCAAGAGCATCCAGAGTATGTCAGACTGGTCCCTACCCAAATAACTGTCTGGCAGCACGCAGACCAGCTGTACAGAGATCAGAGAAGGGCAACAGCAAAAGGGATTTACTATGCATGATACCTTACACATGCACCAGTCGAAATAAGAAGCCAAATAAAAGTAATCAGGGGCAAATGACTAGTGTGTATGCTTAGAAAGACAGTAATATCTTGACCTTTAAGGAATAAATCAGATCTTTAGCTACTGGTACAATTTAAACCTGAAATTACTTATATCTGTTTATTCAGCGAAATGGTTTTGAGCCAATCTCTGCATTTTGTCCAGCTTCAGTCATTGATTTTTCCAGGAAGACATTTGGCTCACTGGGTGACTAACTGATCAGTAAGAATGAATGCAAAATGCGTGTAATGACAGGCAAATTTCAGTAAGCCTAATATGCTTAGGAGGGCTGGGTTCTTTTCCTGGTTTTACTCTGAGAGGCTATGTGATTTTGGACAATTCGGTGCAGCTTCCAGTGCTTTGTTTCCCTTGAAGATGACATTCCAGATGTTTTTCCTGTTTCATATCCAGACGTACAACACCTGGCAATACTGGACTTCTAAACAGAATCCACTTTGTTGTCCAGTTTTAGGCAAAAGTCCAGACAAAGCCAAAATCAGCTGTCAGCCCAGTCTGTACCCTTGTTGTGGTTTAATCCCAGCCAGCAACTAGGACCACACAGCCGCTCGCTCACTTCTCCACATCCCTAGTGGGACAGGGAGAAGGATCAAAAAAATAAGGAAGGCTCGTGGGTTGAAATAAAGGCAGTTTAATAGGTAAAGCAAAAGCTGCGCACATAAGCAAAGGAAAACCAGGAATTCATTTACTGCTTCCCATGGGCAGGCAGGTGTTCAGCCATCTCCAGGACAGCAGGGATACATCACGTGTAATAGTTACTTGGGAAGACAAATGCTATCACTCTGAATGTCCGCCCCTTTCCTTCTACTTCCCCCAGCTTTATATATTGAGCATGATGTCACATGGCATGCAATAGTCCTCTGATCAGTTGGGATCAGCTGTCCTGGCTGCGTTGCTTCCCAAATTTTTGTGTACTCCCAGCTTACTCGCTGGTGGGGTGGTATCAACACTATTCTCATCCCAAATCCATCCCAGCTGAAACCACGACAACTCTAAAACTAGAATATACTTTGATTCCACTTTATTTCTTAATATGAAGTAAATAATCATTTTTAGAAACATCGCTTCATGTTGAATTTAGAAATATGGCCAAATAAAGAACTTAATTCAGACACCAAGACTGAAAGATCCAACGCCACATCTGAATGTTTAAAAGTCTCTGTCCAAGCTTAAAATGTGGCTGATAAAATTATTCTCTTTTTCCAAAAATCCTAACAGTTTGTCACACTTCTTGGAATCTTTTCTGCTCCTGAAAACATTTATTGTTGATGCATTTTTTTATTATTATTTGTTGAAAGGCCTCAAGAAAAACCTCATGTCAGCTGCAGGAGGCTGGATGTAAGTACAAAGAAGGAAACATTTTCTTTTTTATGGTATATATTTTTAATATCTTCCCACCTCTCAAGTCCTTTTTATGGCCTACTTAAATATTTTCTCTGCTTCCTTCAGTAGAGATGGTGTCCTGCATCTTCATACCATACTGATCCTTGTGACTGTTGTACAATAACCTGTATAGTCAGAAGCGGTCTGTTCTGCTCATAATAACACTTAAATGTCAGATCTTTATACATCTGCTTTTGAAAATTTGGATCGAACAAGAGGTCTGCAAGAAATCAGTCAATCCAAAGATGACATTATACTTGTTTTCTTCAGTTGAGTTCAAATTGTGTTGTGTTTCTTTCTCTTGTCCTTGCCCATTGCAGGCGGTTTGGACTAGATGACCTTTAAAGGTCCCTTCCAACCTAAACCGTTCTATGATTCTATAATTCTTGGAGAGTTACAACTGGCACGGTATTTTTTCAGGCATAAACCCTGTGGTTTGTAGGCAAACCTCCAGCAAACCAACCTGCCTCACCCCGAGAAAGTGAAACAAGATGTCATACACTGCAGTTTGGGCAGATGCTTTATGTATGATGAAATAGTTCATTCTGGATCCTTCCAGGGTGATCCTTCTGTGTCAGCTCAGGAAAGCCCCGTGGTTTCACTGAATGGCCTCAGATGCCCAACTAGGCTTCCTTCTTCCTTGGTAGAGCGCAGTTACCAGTCACAGCAAATAGTGTTAATCGTTGTAGATGTTTATGTTTTTTTCTCTACACACTCTGGTCATGAGTGAAATGGTTAACCATGTTATTATTTGCACTGAGATCCCCAGACTTCACTGTTAATGCTCACTGAAAAACGGAGAGATGGTTCCCATTTATGTTATGTAATTCTCTGAATACTCAGGCAGACATTCATGTGCCAACTCTAATCTCTTCAGATACAGGTTTACTCTCAAAGACCCTGTGAGAACACAGTGCTGCCATTCTAGCAAACCTAAATAATTTGAACAGGTCTAGGCATATGCAAAAAAGTTGTGGGTTTTTATTTAAAAAAAAACAAACAAACAAACACAAACTTTTTAAATGCACCGAAATACTAAAATAGGACTGAGGGAAAGTAAGGAAATCTGTGAATCCTAAAATTGGAGCAGGAAGTTTTGAGGTTGGTTTTGCTCTTTTTTCTAATTATAGATCCAAAATATGTAGCTTGAGTTACTTTTCCAATAGAAGGTCACAAACAGAACCACTTACACAGTCACTTTGCTTGTTTGCTTCTTGTTTCTTATTTTTTCAATGCAAACCCTTCCCCTGAGTGGCTCCCACAGTTTGAACTACTTATCTACAGGTGTTAAAATATCTGGTGCTTTAAGATAGAGTGAGATTGCCCACTCTCTCCACCCACATGTCTGAGTTCTGAAAACCAGTCAGTCGACAAGACAGGTTTGTTTGTATGTCTTCAATCTCCTCACTCCCACAGCTGTCTACAAAAAAGGGATGAACTGTCCTTCTTTAAGCGAGCAGTGATGTAATGGTGGTAGTTAATAAAGTCTCAGTGGTATCGTGATTGCCGGACTTTCCATTGGAGCGCCTTTGCTGGGTCTTCTCCAAGAAACAAATTCAAATGTAATCACCTCATGTGTCACAATGGAAACAGCCCCAAAGTACCACTCCAGTGTTTCAAATCAGGCAAGACTAGAACATGAGAAAAATTATTCTGTATGTTTTAATAGTGATTTCCTGCAGTCTTTTTCTACGCCTTTTAGTGTCTTCCAAGAGTTCCCCATGTTTTTAAGAAAATACTGAGTTGTCGGAGAGGGCAAGGAAAAAATGCATATAACATTTTGCAAAAAAAAGGAGAAAAAAAGCAAGAAATAACAAACTTTATGAGGTTCTGCAACACTGTTCCAGTTTCCTGTTACTGCAGTCAGTAAGAACTCATATAATCCCCTTCATAAATTAAACAAGCTCCATCCTCAATCTGCTTTGATTACTTCGTACTTATTTTGGGAAGCTGTTCAAGAACTTCACTACTGTGAATAGCAGAAACCTTATTGTTATTAACCTGCAACTCTTCAAGGCCAGATTAGTTTTGTCTCTGTCATTTCCAACTGATTTTCCATGTTGTACTCAAACAGTCCATTGTGTTTTTTACAGCCTCCCTGTTATTTTTTCTTCCACTTCTGAAATGTTCCCATTCTCCTCTGTGGTGATGATGTTTCCTGACTTTGTGTCATCAGCAAATTTTATTAGTCTTTTATTATTATATTTTGGGCATAGTTTCTAAAAAAAAAAAAAATTAAGTAAGATGCATTTTAAAACTATTTCTAGAGAAACTCCCTTCCTGTTTAGCGCTGTCCAGGGGTTTATCCTCTTTAACGAGCTCCTTACTGGATTTATTATTCATTTATTAATTTACATCTCTTCCAGTTTAATCTATGGATTCCCATGTGACAATATATACTGTTAAAAGCCGAATAGATTTAATCTACCAAAGTTTCTTAGTCTAAAATTCATTTGTCATTAAAAGATATGGAGCTATTCTGGCTCAATCTGTCTTTGGTAAGTTCATGTGACATCTCTTGCATGGCTTTAAATATTTATTCTACAGCACTGCACATAGTTAAGATCAAACTAACTTTAAAATTATTCTCTTACGCAAAATTGCTCCCCGGAGGAGACCTTTAAAGCAGAAAAGTGGTATTTGTCAGTAATGTCTACAGCTGGTAATAGAAAGGATAAAGGGTCTCATCCACAGTATGTACAAGTCATCTGGAATCTTTCCACTGACTTAGTGATCTACAGAACACTCTTACAGTAGTCTAGAAAAATCACTGCTTCTTTTTAAATTTTATTATCAGCAAAAACTTTTGTGGCCCACCTACTGAGGCAGAAAAGGAATACATATGGCACTATAAGACAGGGTGAATTTTGTTTCACTAGCTACTTAGTAACAAATTTGCCCATCAGTAGTTGTGGCTAAAATTTTCAGCATTAATAAGGGATATATGACACTTGTGTATTGATGAACTATCTAGTCTGAAAAACTTCCCGCTAGCATTTGGAGGGTGTAAGATCAGAAAATATTGCTTCTGGACCTCATGCATAAATCAAGAAAAAAATAGGTACTATAGAAATATGATCCAGTGGTTATGGAGCAGTCATAGTAATATCAACACTTTTTAAAAAAAGATAGTTATATCTTATTATAGAAACATTCAGTAGCTAATGCAAATACATAAAATTTCTGGGCTCAGAAATGAAGTGAGTTATGGCTCTGGTTCATAAAAGCACTGTCATGTGCTCATATTTAGTGTGTTTAACTGTGTGCATAAGTAGTATTTAGGAGAGGCATGTTTCCTTCAAGGCTGAAGTTAGGAATTTTGTACTGGTCTATTAAGTAGCTAACCTATGGCATTAAAATAGTACATAGTCAGGAGTGCCTTGGATCCTCAGCACTAGTGAATGAGTGTACATTTGAAATCATGTCAAGTTCACCACATTATTGTAGTTATAGAGCAAAACTATAATATGAATCTTAGTCTTCTGTGCTGAGAGGAGGTGAATGGAAATCAGGAGCTAGTTCTTCAGAGAAAACACAAGCTCCTGCTTCATGGTGTGTTCGTTACCTCCATATTCATTTCATTAGGGATAAATCTTTTGCTATTCTATCTCCTCAGATTCTTAAAACAGCAACCACAGAATCATTTAGGTTGGAAAAGACCTTGAAGATCAGTGAGCCCAACCGTAAACCTAACGCTGCCAAGGCCACCACTGAACCAGGTCCTTAAGCACCACACCTACACGTCTTTCAGATACCCCCAAGGCTTTTTTTCACCGGGCACCTTTCCAGCCACTCTTCCTCAAGCCTGTAGCACTGCGTGGGGTTGTTGTACCCAAGAACCTCTCATCTTGCAGCTATTCAATGGGTTTCTCTTGGTACGACATTCCTGTAAATCTTCTCCCAGCTGGGGCAACTCAGAAATACAGCAAGGGGAGGGACATGTGGACAACTGCACCTGCCTCTTGATAGAAAGAGCAGCACAGCACTTAACAGAGGCAGCAAAATTAGAGAATTACAGAATCCAGAGCCTCTTTCCCAGCTACCAGAAAACCCACATGCTTGGAGATGTAGCTTGACATGAACAAACTAGTTGAGACACATCTGAGCTTTGGGTAGGACGGTGCAATCCCTCTTCATTATACGTTGGCAAGTGGGGCTGCCGGTTGTTTTAACACTTGTGTGTCTCTTATTTTAATACCTTGGCAAGACTTCAAGCAGGGTTGCTGCTGATCCATCTACTAGTTCCCAGCCTTCAACGAGGAGGTCATTTCGATCCTCTTCCACAACCTTCCAATTCCTCAGTTTGTAAGTTTACCTGGGATAAACTTTACCTTCAGGTTATACGCAATGAATTTTTTTTTTTTTTTTTTTTTTTTTTTTTTAGAGTTTTAAATATTTCAGTGACCATTTTTAAGAAGTCCCGAAGAGAACAAGAAGGATTTCTGTGGAATGAAGTGGCAAATGAAATGCAGATAATAGTTCTGAAGTCCTAGATGTTTCCACCTATTCTCAGATCTGGCTATGAAGGAACAGGTGAATCAGTCATAAAATCATAGAATGGTTTGGGTTGGAAAGGACCTTGAAGATCATCGAGTTCTAACCTGCCTGCCATGGGCAGGGACACCTCCCACTAGACCAGGTTGCCCAAGGCCATGTCCAGCCTGGCCTTGAACACCCCCAGCGATGGGGCCTCAAGAAGAGCTAGCTTGGCACTTTTCATGACTGACATAATTTTTTTTTAACTTTTAGCATGTGAGGAAAGGGTCAAAAAAGTGCTAAAGAGTAGAGTCGTCCATCAGAGGATGATATAATCATAGGTTGTAGTACTATCGGTGCGCATTTCATTAATTATTTGTCAACAGGTATTTGCACTCTGTGTCTTGTAAAACTAGGGACAGGAGTGAATCCAAAGTAACAGGAGATGGTGTTGTCAGGATTAAACCAGAGGAAATATTCTAGTCTGGACCAAAAAACATTCAACAGAAAAATATATTTTTCTGTTGTATTGTCAACACCCTCTAAAATCCATTTTCTGCCTTACTGCACGCTCCCACACCAATGTATATATCACTAGGTGATTTTTTTCTAAAATACAGGAAAAAATCCTCAGGAAAAAAACAGCAGAGGAGTGATGGAAGAGAGTTTTTGCCTTTGTACTTGGAGAAGAAATATTTCTAAACTGGGCAGCTCCTGAGCTTGGTTATAGAAATACAACTCTCTGTGAAATAAAAAGAAATACTGTGTATAAGAAGAATTTTAGGAATAGTTTAATGGATACATCACATGTCTGAAATCACATTTTACATTTCCTTACAGCAAAGTATCATGAATGTTTGTTTTTATCCTGTTTGATCTTTGTGTTTGCTCTGCCTTCAGTTTTTTTTCTAAATTAATATATCTACCAGACTGAGAGATGAAAAAGTGAGAATTATACAATCCTGTTTTTAAATTTCTTTGCCTGCAAGGCTGGTTAAAAGGGATTTTTTTTAAAAATAATAAAGTGAACTGGTATTGAACTGTCAGATTCCTAATGCAAATAGGTCAAACCTCCACAGACTGACCATTTGAGCTCAGCTTTAAGAAACTCAGCCTGTTGCTGATTTGAGTTGACGTATCTCTTCAACTGATTGACTTCACAAGCTTGAAAAGCTGTATTGAAGAGGTGTTGTGGTTCTAAGTAAAAGAAGAAAAGAATTCCACTGTGGAAGTGGCTGAAACCCTTGAAGCTGTGTCTAAACCGATGTGTGTGAGAGTGCTTCTTCACGATCTGGATACGAGTCCCACTGCACCCAAATCCCTGCTTACTTTTCACTCTGTGTGACTTCAGGATCTTGATTGTATTGATCTGGCTGTTACAGACATCCTGTGACATGCAGTCTTGCTCCCAAATAGATCAAGCTCCACTGTGAAAACAATGTCCTTTTTTCAGTCCTTCTATTCCCATTGTTCCAGAAAACTCTCTCCTCTGGCAATTAGAAACTTGCAACTAGTTTCTAGCCTTGAGTCATGCATGGTCAGTTTTCACTCATTCAGCCTTGTGCTGACATGTTTCTATAGCTTTAATAATTGATTCTTTCCATGAAATATACTCTGATGCATTAAGAGGCAGCAATGGCATCCCTTCTCAGCATTAAATTTGACATACCAAGCAAGCCAACTCTTTCAGGTTTCTCTTACAAGTGAAACCCTCTCTTCCTCTCGCTATTGTTTTTCATGAGCGTGTCGTATATTTCTGTAAGAAATCTGTGGATTTATACATGTGTCCAAAATATCTGTCTCACTTAAACCTGCTGTGTATTAACTCTAATCAGGCTGTGTCCAAAAATCCTAAGTCTTTCTGCAGGACACGCGGAGCTCCATAGTGTATCTACTTGGTCCAACACTTCCCAGGAGTGTTACCCCTGGACATTGAATCCCTGGAGGTGTCGGACTTACTGTTCAGGTATTAAATCTCTGCTGTGCATATGTGTAGTAAGTCCGAAGAGCTGCAAAACATTAAATTCAGTCCATACATGTCTTTCTGTGGCATGTAGGCCTATCTGGTAAATTTGGGGAGGAATAGGACAGTTCTCCATCTCAGTAGTGTCCTTTACCTGTTTCCGGCGATGGTCACCAAACACATTAACTGTATGCACCATACTTACAGTATCTCACCTAACATAATTTTTTATTACCTTTAACTTGGCCAAATCCCTGTGTTGTCTCAGAGTCCTCTAAAACTGATGGATGCATTCAGATCTCTCTTTCTGTATCATATTCAACTGAAGGACACAGTTCATTAAAAATTATTGTTACTAATATTTGGTGTCCAAACAAACTTCTGACATTCTCATCTTTCCCAACATGGTCAATGCAATTCTGGATTTGTGCCACTAGCAAATTTCATGAACACAGTCCAAATTTTTCAGCAAGGTTACTAACTGAATATATTAAATAAACTATTATTTCTTTCTTCTTAGCTAGTACCTTACAGTTTTGTATCAGCTCTCCAACCTAACTGACAACTCCAGTCACAGGCATCTAATTCATTTTAATTGCAAAATAATTTCTAAATAAAAACCCAGTTTGAACCTTCTGAGTGTCTGGTATCATTTTATCTTGTCAATATAGATAAATATGCTACCTGAACTACTTTTGAATCTGTTTTTAAAATTGCCGCTTTGTTCCAATGGGACAAAATTCTCAGAAGATGAAAATTCAAACTAATACTATGATACATTTTTCATGGTATGGATGAAAATAAAGGAAGTGACAACAGTTTTTCAAAAATCTTGTTCATAACATCCATCTGTTTGTTGGCTAGATGTTTTTATGGAAGTAAACCTTTTCAGATCAAATCGAAGGAGACTTCTTTCTTCCTTACAGATTCAATGGCTACTTTGACTTTTAAAAGCCGTCTGTATTGATAAGCTCATCTTCCTCTGAAAATATTACAAAAATTGAAGTGAGAAAAACACTTTTGAAGTGTTGAATTTGAGACTCGGTACATGAGAAAATAGGGTAGAGAGTTGGGTCACACAGGATAAGACTCACACCCAGAAGCTCTTGTTCAAATGTGCATACCTTTCGGTGAGTCAATTACAAAAGTTTTGGTTTTAAAGGTTACTGCTGTTATGATTTATGACAAAAGAGCATTACTGGTAGTAGGCAGAGAGCATAACTTTAGTAATGTCTCACTCCATCCAGCTAAACTCTGCTTAAATCACTGGAGCCTTAAGCACTCTTGAACCAGTTTGATAAACATGGTTTTAATATAAGCAAGGATTGGACGACAGCAAATCAGTGCCAGAGCTTGAAAAATATCCCAGGACTACTGGCCTTTAAGTCCACATGTTAATTAATGCAAACATTTCCTCTCTCCTCTAGCAAGTTAGGACTGCAAGGGATACAAAATGAAAGCGTAGGGTTTGTGTGTGCTGTTTTACTAACCTGCATCTTGTAAACATTAGTTACAATTGGACTTTTAGTATAAATTCCAGATTGCAGAGATCACTGTTCTCAGTCAGATACTTTTCTGATTCATTGATGTGTTTTGTTTTTCCTGGCTTTGTATTAAGGGAATTATGCCTCACTGAGTTGTGTAACAAGGATTGAGAGCTGCTCCTTGGCTAAAGCAATGCTCACGCAAAGATACTCAGCCCCAGTAAAGCTGCTTTAAGTCTGCCAACTAACCAAAAGCACTTTTATTCTGCTTTTCTTTTTTTTTTGTTTTCCATTGGCTGTGAACGGTCATTTATTGGCTCCAGTTCAGTCCTCCTGACAGGAAGGGTTTTCTTGAGGATAATAGAACATAGCCAGGGTGTCTGAGCCTCTGTTGGGCTTTTTCATAACAGTCTAAATCAGTGCTTTTCAAACTGTTTTCATTTTGTAACTCCCTGAATATCTTCAAGGGGAAGTGCAAGTCTCTGTGTAATAAAAAAAATTTAAGCTTCCCAAGAAAATGCCCACCACAGTCTAGTAGACAAACTCTTCAGGAGACCTCTGGGATTGCAAGCTGAGAATAACTGGCCAGACCAAAAGTCTTACATGTGAACTTACATCAGTCTAGAGCATTTTCAATCCACGGTTTGAGATGGGGGGAATAGTTCTAGTGATAACTTTGCATTTTTGTTTAAAAGCCTGTCCTCCATTAATAGTATTTCTGAGACATTAAACCTTTTGCTCTGTCAAATTATTTACTACCACAGTGGTAAGTTCAGAAATTTCCAATGATATCAAGCTTTTCATTTCTAAATACACTTGTCACCTTCTGAGCTTTTGAAGAGTGAAAAGGAAGAAGAGTGGAAAGAACGAGGTACCGTCCAAGCTATGGTGGATGCGAAACAGCCTTTCCTTTCTTAGGTGATGCACCTGTGTGAGAAAAATTAAGGGAATTTTCCTGTTTTGTGGGCATGAACAGCTGTCACACAAATAAGGCAACCTGAAGCATCAGTTACTCACCACAAGCAAATCTTTTGTTTCCACATCCAGGTAGAAGTGTGCAATGGTATTTTGCTCTACGTACACACAGAGCTCTGCATTTTTGTGGGTAAGTCAATAGCCCTAACCTTTTCTTTTTATAACCTTTTCTCCCACCCGAAGAGCAGATGAGTAACTTCTCTGTTCTGTCATGGGGAAATAGGGTGGTGAGGACATCTCTGTCTCAGACAAGTCACAGGCTGGGAAAGGAGAGGACTTTGTAGCCAGGGGTGAGGGGGGGAAGAGTTGTTTCCTTTTCAGACTGAAGATTTTCTGGGATCAAACTCACATGTTCTAAGGTGATAATTCAGAAAAGTTTCAGGTATTCCTAAAGACTAGAGAAAAGTCCTAAAAGGAGGACTCTAAGGGCAGATTCTTGTATAGACTGAGTTATTTTCAAAAGATCACCAATTATTTCCATTCTTACGCGTACAGATCTAGAAACCCATTTTAAATCATAGGTTTTTTTAATATGGTAACCTGGAAGATTAATAATTGCCCTTTTGAAAAGTAACTGTCAGTTGCACTGCCATGTAAGAATACCAGTGCAAGTTTAATTACATTTTCAGGAGTTGAAAAAGTCAAATTTGTCTCAATTGATACTGTTTTTCTTTTCTTTTCTCATGAAGTCAGAGGTTTGGTTTTCTTTCCGTAGAAAGTGACCTGAAAAGAAGTAGAGACCTGTTTTCTGCTTTAGACACGTTACTTCGCAAGCAAAGGAATCCATCTACACTGCATCAAATACACACATTATAGACAGAGCTTATTCTAAGAGGTAGGGGATGTGTTGTTGTGAAATCACTCATTATCTAATGAAAAATATGAAAATGATCAGTATTTCCAACAAAGACATGTACCAAAACTCTCATACAGTCACCAAAATCCTGTCAGAGATATTGTTTAAGTTTTTTCCGTTTCTACAAGGTTTGCAGTCTAATGAATTTTCGAGGTATCTGTCCATTACATGAGTGGTGGGAGTTCGTGAGTGTGTCAGGGTGAGATTTATGTGGTTCTGGACCTGCTAGAGCAAGAAGCTGCTTTGTCTCTGATACACACACAATCTTGCAGTTAGCCTTCATCCACATGGTCACCCAAACCTCATAAGTTATAAATTGATTTTAGGGAGCTTGAAATATTATTTTTTTTTCAACAGCCTCACCCTGCCTCCCTCATTCATTACACACAACTTGCCCACCCCAGGATCAGTGTACACCATTCCTACAATACCACATTTGCAATACAAATCTCCACAGAACACCCTCACATACCCTACCGTGCTCAGACACGAACTCTGGAAGATCCCTTTAGAACAAGGAGGGTAACAATATCCAGGGATCCACCTCTGTAGCGAAAACCTGAAGAAAACAGGTATTTCTTGAAAAAAAACCCAAACTATCCTATATAAATTCTTATGATGATTTCGAGAATGCTCACCAGCATCGTGGGTATGATATAAAAGCCTGAGAAAGAAAGATCTACACAGGTGTAGGCTGTATGTGCACCAAGCGGAGACGTCCTCCTTCTAGTCCTATGCACACTTATGCTTTTACACAGCTTCAGGGTCATTCATCTAATCGATTTGACCAACCAAAGAGTGATATTATTGCCATATAAAGTGCTGATGCAATCCTCAGATGTGCATGTGTACCATAGCAAAAAGTCCAAGGAATTTTACAGTGTGAAAACAAAGTTGTAAGAATCAGCCAAATCTTGCTTAGTTGCTGGGAGCTAAGGGCAGAATTAGGTTATGCCAGGAGGCCTTTATGTCGTGCACCCATGTTTATTTAGCTGAATACTGCTTATGCAGCAATTAAAACCTTCTGGAATCGCTTCCAATATGACAAAGAATGACAAACAGAAAAATTATTGAGTGATAGGTCATTCTTGTGTGGAAGGAGGCACAACAGGAGTGGGGAATACTGTGATGGTCAGCAGAGAAAGCAAAATACAAGGTACACTGTAATTGTCTTACAAAGGGGATAGGAGTGCAGGGAGTGAAGAGAGGAGGAAGAAGAGGTAATGAAAGACGTCATCTATAAAATGACCATCCCCTCTGAAACCAAGCCTGAAAAGCTTGGTAACCAAAGAGTAGAAACTCCTTTTTTTCTGTCTGATCAGTGGCTCTGTGAGAAACCCGTGAGGCAGGGAATTTTGTTAGTTATTTTTGTTAGTTATTTTTGTAGGAGGGAGCAGGGAGGAAATTGAGAGGGATTTACGTTTTGTCCTTTGTTGCTTTCAGAAGCAGCATGATGTTTTTTTTAACTAAGTGCTGATGGTCAGAGAGGGAAACTGAAGCTCAATTCTCAGGAGAAGATAAACCTTTACCTGTTTCAACAGTGATGCTTTTTTTTTTTATTTTTCCTTGACTCCAGCTATTTTTTGTTTCCATGGACAGGGATTACTGAGTAACCCAGTCTCACAGAAAGTTGATTTTTCATCTCCTAGAGTTAAAATAAGCAAAGATCACACCCTGGTAGAATGGCAGGTCTGTGGAAAGGCTGCTTGCCCCCAGAAGACCATCTTGCTTTAAGCAGTGGTTGTGTTCTTTGCTCTTGAGTGGAAAATGAAAGTGAAATATAAGTACTATAAATGACCCGAGCTGATGAAGTATTAGAATTACTCACTCAGCCAACCAGACCTATGCTTCTCCTCCACCCTAAAGTCCAAATAAGGACTCCATTGTAAAAATGTTCTAAGGTCTTTTTATCAATAATTTAATGCCTCACAAAAATAGACTCAAATTTGGTCCTTGCTGAGTGCTTCTAGTCCCCCAACAGACGGATGTAAGTGGCTGTGGTAAAAAGTGCTCTTCCAGATCATGTAGATTGTTATTGTAAATAAACCCAGATTCTTGTAAGTTCCTCTCAGCCTAGACTTATTTATAACCTCAGAAAACCAGCTTATCCTCATGACACGCCATAGTAGTAGTACATTTGGTTATGCTTTGGTGAGTTACGTACTGAAATAGAACAATATTATGCCATTTGATGATAGTAAAAATTTATGCGTAGTTTGCTGTTGAAGACTTATAGGAAATTGTCAGAAACTCTGGAGCATCTATTTCCCTCCTCTCACCCTTTTTCAAACATAGTATTTTGCCTTGAAAGATACTTTTTTTTTCCACAGTGAGTCCTAGAAGCTTCTCCTTTCATCATGCAAACAACAGTTTCTCACAGAAAATGTCTTTTTCATTCTAAAATTAGAGAGGCTTGTGAGGGGGATGAAGGAATTTTTATTTGTAAGACATAATTTGTTTGAGTTTTCTTCTATGAATGACAGTGAAGTGTTGAGGTTTGGGGCAGGAATTAAGGATACATTTTTTTCCCAGCACCAGTTCCATTGTCAGCATCACCCAGCACCGAAGCTCATCATAGAAGGGGATGGAATTTCTGACATACTTTCAGCCTACAAAATTCCAGCCAATTCTTTCCCCTAACTTTCCAGCCACCTAGATCAACGTTTAGCATGTGTATTCTGTTTTGATTTTCACTGAACTGTGTCACGGAATCTAAATATGTAGATGAACTGGATAATCCTGAGCATGTATTCTGGTCTGTTGAGTTATTCTTTATATTGTACTATGACGTTATTTTTTTCTCTTACCCTGTAGTGCAGCTAGTAAAAAATCTTAAGCATTGACAAATGTTAAATGCCTTTTTGTATTAAACACCTAGCTCTTTTTCAGCCCTGCAGCTTCTGTAAATTTGTGTTTTAACCAGACTGAGTGGAGGAAACAGCTAACCCCTGAGTATGTTAGGTTTTCCTGTTCTAAGCAGGTTTGAAACCAATTAGTTTGTAAAGCCACAATAGTAAAAGCCAAAACCATGTTCAATTGGAGAACAAGAACTACTTCTTACGGATCAATTCCAAGAATGTTTTCACTTTGTGTTACCTGACTCTTGTACAATATCAGGTCAGTTATACTTAGGTTTCCAGAGAATAACAGTTTTCTGCTTTCATCTGTTACCAACATTAAATTTGAAAAAAAAAAAAAGAAAAAAGAAAAAAGAAAAAAACAGAGTCTAGCAGAGAGTAGCTCAAAAATGAAACAAAAGATGTCAAATAGTATTTAAGTATTTGTTGCTAAAATGTAGTGGCTATCAGAACCCTTTTTTTGTCCAGTGTTATCTATTTTACTTACTCTGCTTGATTGAAATTGTGTTTACAAAAATGTCCACTTTAAAGGAACTTCTATAAATGGTCCCTTTCTGTAATAATGAGTTTTAACACAACTCTGAAACACAGAGCCATGCAAAATGTTGATACTGGAGGTCAAAACCAGGAAACACTCTTCTGATTTCTGTATTATGACCAACATATCTGATTCAGAGGAAAACTGATTAATGATTTGTCATCACAACAACTTTCAATGGAAACTCCTGTGTTCAATTATATTTCAAAGGGCTCATGTGCAGATCCGAAATCCAAGAAAATGTTATCACCGACAGCTGCTCTTTGAAACATTCCTCTGTCATTAACTTCTGATTCTTATGTGTCATCAGCAACAGTTTTTTACTGACTCCAGTTCTTCTACTGAAACGCATCAAGAGCCAAATACAGAACAGAGCTATTGAGATACTGAGTGATCTCATCAGTGTTATCCACTGCTGAAAGTAAGAGGGGTTTTTTTAAAAAAACAATTGGACTTAATATTTCCAGGAAAATGAAGAAATGTTACAGTATCATTAATATTACAAGTTTTTGCATTTCTGGTAACGTGGCTTATCATCTGCTTTTAGTTTTGCACATACACAAAGTGCTGTATAGACTAGAGATAGCAGACTTGCTCAATAAGACCTTGTTCTGTGTGAATAAAATATATGCTGTGATTCAGGCTTGGATGCATTAAAAGTTTGAAAGCTTTTAGTAAAAAGCTGAAAGGAAAAGTTAAGACACTATGATAAGATCTATATGCATGATGCAATTGCTGCTAACAGATTAACATTTCCCTTCCTGCAGATATCACACTCATACTCACACACAGAGGGAAGTGCTAATGTGTCTAAATACATGATTTTAATTAACTGCTCACAAACTGTGCAGGCCTCTGACAGTCTCCTAGTATCTGCAGCACATGCATGACCTTCTCAGCAACAGTGCTTGCATCTGGGGGCCAAGTTCTGGTGACCATAGGTTATACACGCCTTATAACCCTTGCAAGCATGGGATGCTTTCCACATGTAAATGTGCTGGTGGGAAAGGAAGCCCTTGTGTAT
>NW_009647595.1:6398868-6458874 GCF_000708025.1 Charadrius vociferus
TCTAATGTGCCCAGGAGCATGGACCTAAGTACTGAGCAACTCAGAGAAATTATTCTATCTTAGGGCATGTATACAACAGACAGAGACAGTGAAAATCCTATCTACCCCTTAATGGTTGCTGCTCATAGGCCCATAGCAAATCCATGTCCTCAACTGCAATATCTAGTGTATGAACTGTCCCTGTGCTATCACAGCTGCAAAGGAGCTAGAAATGGCCTAATGATTCCTTCATCACCCATGTGGGCAATGACATCACAGGCCATGAATTACCTCAACATGACATCGCACATTGACTTCTGTGTATCCTGTATCTCTCTGTTAAATTAAATGTTTTCTAGCACAAGAACCCTGGCTCTTACATTTAGTCCTGTTATAAGGTAACTGTGCTTGATAGGGTAGCCCCATCTACCCTGTAGTTTCTAGTCAAAATATGTCACGATTGCTCCCCGTGCTGTGACTTTTCATGTGTGCTTTGTATTCTCTCAAGTACTTATGAGTGTTGGGGGACTGAGATTTTTTTCACATTCGTCTTCCAGTGATTGATCCCAAGGTAGCCAGAAGGTTTAAGGACCTCAACCTATTTTAGCAAAAAGAAGAAATGGGGACTGGGAACTTAATCCCTGCACTAGGGGAAGGTGGTTATTCTAATATTGCAATGCTAGTAGAAACTCTCCGAACTCTCATATTTCTATTGCTATGGCATGAAACCGGAAAAAAAAATATTTTGCTTACACAAAAAGCTGGTAAAAAAAATCGTATTTCTGAGTTTTGTTATAACATGTCAAAAGCTTAAACAGCCACAGTAAACTCTAGTACTTTCTTTGCAGATAGTTATTGTCAGTGGGTTCTTTGCGCTGCCCAAACCAGAAGTATGGGTACAGAATGGGTGTGGGAAAAACACACGCTGAGGTATGTGATGGCACGTTTCAGGTCATCTGGAGGAAATACCATACACAAGGCTCCATCACTGACTAGGAAGCTTTTGAAAGTATCATACTGTTACATGACATACTTGCCAACCCCAGATCAGTCCTTGACCTATTACTTTCCCTGTGATACCTCCAACTGTCTTAACCAGCTAACAAGCACAAGAGAGGTTGTGGTGCTGCAGTGCAAATGCATGAATTACAGGCCTACTTCTGGTGGGAACAGGAGGTAGGAGTCATCTCATTCTCCGTCTGTGAGACTTGACAACTGTTGCAGGCAGCCTGAGGTATGAAAGGACAGAGGCAGTTACTTGGCAGGAGAAGCGAACTGATCAAAAGAAGCACTGATTTTCCTCTGCTGCTTGTACAGTTGATGTTTCAGACTTTGTACAAAGGCTCCCACAGCAGCCAGAGCATATCTCTCTCTCTCTGTATATACACATATATATATCTGTGAGTATGTGTGTGGGGGTGTGTGTATAGGAAACAGTCTGCCTAAGACACCCTTTTTGTCTGTGAAAGGAAGTGTTTGAATTAGAAGGAGATTCTTCCAAGGATAAAGCATCAGGGACAAATTTATACATAGCAGTAGAAACTGCTCTCTGAACTTCATATAGGAAGGAGTCTGAGATGCAGATTTTATAAACAGACCCCTTTGGATCTCTGAAGAGAGGATTTGAAAAGTCAAACACATCCAGGCCATGCCTATAAAAGTAAAAATTACACTGCCCAGAGCCTTTTAAGCAACAGACTTATTTCAAACAACAGAATACTATGGCTGTTACTCTTTTTCATTCTCTCTCTCTCCATGTAGACATACATTGGCAGAACTAACCCCTGACTAAAGATGCTGTTAGTTCAGAGATTTTATCCATTACAGCTGTAAGCTCCATGGCTGAAACATCCAGTGAGAGGAGAACTTGTTGATAGCTGCTGATGAGCAGTAAGACAGGCAAGTCAGATGTCCAGAGACAAAGGCCCCTTCCCTTAGCTTAGCAAAAGGAATGAACTGGATGGGCCAGGCATCGTTTGCCTGTCACTTAAGGAACAATTTGGGTGACTTTTCTTCCATTAGTGGAATAAATGAAATTAATTCACCTGAAAATGAATAGTGAAAAGAATTATATCCAGGATGCTGGAAATGGACAGTTATTGCAACCTGCATTGCATAGAGACGAGAGACAGCAAAAGACAAAGGATACTGGAAGGGTCTGCCCAAGAGGAAGGCCCGTCTGTGGGGATGGTGTAGGATCCTGTATGCCATTAACTGTTTGTAAAAAGACTGGAATGTTGCAGGACCTGTTGGGATGAGTGATGGCAAGATGAAACAGGGTGGCAAGCAACAGTAGTGATGTCTGGAGGTGGCCAGAGAAATGACAACACAGCAACCATAAACGGCAGGTACCAGGAAAACCGTCATAGAAACTAGTTTTATGGTCATCATCATAGCAAGTATTTTTGGTCTTATCTTTATTACACAGGCCAGAGTTGTGAGTTTCAGCTGCAATACAAAGAGTTTGATTTAACCCTTTTGAACTCAGTTTGCAGATATCCGTGTATGAATGCCCTGAGGGTGCCTTCGAGTCTCTGGGTCTGTAGCTGGGCTCCTGAGTAGGTACATTTTATGTCTCCTAAGAAATAGACAGTGACTACATGAACATTTCTGTGCTTTGCCTCCAAGTCACTTAAAACCAGGTAAAGAACTCATTGTGTAAGTGTGCAATTAAGAGTTTAAAATAAAAGATAATATTTACACAGGAAGAACTCTTCATAGGACTGACAAGTAGTGTAAGAACAGTTCCTGGGAGCAAAAATGATTTGAGTCATGTTTCTTTGCTGCCATTGTTGTATATTTGGCATTAATGTCTCTACTCCTGGCCACGGCAGAACTAGTGAGGGCATTGCTACAATATTGACTTGTCTCTGATGCTGCCACTGACTCTGTAGACTGTGGAGCAGAATGAGGTAATTTGCAGAGAGGAGAAGCTGCTGCAAATTCCCTTTTCTTTGCTCACTTTCTCTCCTTTGTCTCCAGGTGATTGGGTTGGGCACCATAAAGTGGGATATGTAAATTCGAAACTAATTGAGAAGGATGCAGTTGAGGTCTGTAGGGTCCCTGAGCCTTATTGATCATAACTGCAACATATGTCTTTGCCTATCCAAAGTCCCAGCCATGCCATGGAACCAGAGATAAAGACATGAAATGCAGCACCTGGTGAAACCCTAGGACCTACAAGTTATTCCCAGTCACATTCAGAAAGGCTTCCTTTCATAGTCCTTCCAACCCAAAACGCTCTGCTTTTCCAAGTACAGTGGGAGCTAGAGATATCTATAGGTAAACATGAACTGAACTGGAGAAGTTCCCCCACCGCCAAATCAGATTCCTTCAACATATCACAAATCACTCTTGAAATTTTTAGTGCACATCACTTTTTTTATTCTGCAAGGCACATGGAGAGTATATACACGATTTGACTGCTGCTGTGTCCTGACAGCTTCACCAGTTCACAGAAGAAGTCATTAACCAACCAAGAAAAAAGTTCACAGGTCTTCAGGAAGAACATAACCACTTTCCTCCACACATTTGATTTGGTTTGGGATTTTTTTCCGCTAGACATATTTCAAAGAAAAGAAAATTTTACAAGTGTTCCAAGGACTTCACTAACTGCTGCCTCTCCTCCAAAAGGCAGCAAGGGTTAAGGATGCATAGCCCTGGCCACTTGTCAGATTTGGCATGCTACAGCCAACAGCTGGTGGAGGCAGTTAATTAGTCCTGCACCCCACTCAAAGTTCAGCCTTTATTGGCAGGGAAAAGCAGGCTGCACCAGCTCTCTTCCCTCTTTCAATTAACAAAGGCCTGTGCCATCAGATTACCTTGGCAACATGCCATGGCATCCCTGTCATTTGCCTGCCTGAGCTTTGCCATGGCAACCGGAAAGCCAACCTTGCCAAAGCAGCATCTGGTCTATGGGTGGCAGATTACCTGCCAAACAGATTTACTAGCTGCAAAGTGCTACCGACTGCCCCGAGAAAAAGAGAGGAAGGGGGAAAATCTTGTGACAAAAAGATGGTTATCCATTTTAATTTTTCTCTCTAAGCAAAGGTTTCCAGAGGTCCAGCTGCTGATGTGTGGACAGAGCATGTCTTTATCTTTCTGGGCGTGAAAGCCATTAAACAAATTAGGCTTTATCTTAGCCACAAGGTCCTCTGGGAATTACAGAAGCAAAAGTCTTTGTCGAGAACTAATTTCTATTATGCAGTAACCAGGCTGGTCTTGACAGAGCACTGCTGGTTTTTCATTTCATTTTATCACATCCATTTTGTTGTGTTGACACTAGAGATATGTGTGATCCAAAAACCATGGATCCAACTGCTCATAAACTGCAGGAAAAATCAAGTCTGAATGTCAGCATCACATCTAGTTCCAATGGCCTATAAAACTCAAGAACAGACAGTAGCAGATTCATAAGCAGGGGGAGACTTTTCCAGTGGACTGTCTGTTCACAATAGAGATTGAAGCTCCTGGATTCAAAGAGGCCAGAGAAATAGACTGTAGGCAATGCAGGACTGGCTCCATCTCTACCAAATGACCCTTGGAAGTAAGCCATGTTGCAGAGGAAGGCCATAAAACCAGTGGCCAACTGCTTGGCCCCAATTCCTCTACTTTGGGGGACAATATCTTTCTGACTGTAACCTTGTCAGTCTTAACACCAAGCTGCTGTGACAAAGACATACTAATCAGACTCTCAAGAAGTATTTGAATGCAAATGCTATATGAATACCACAGTGCAACAAGGAGTGAAAGAACAAGGTTCCTTTCCAGTCCCTCCTGAGTGGTTAGTAACACCTGAAACATGACATTTCTCTGGAGCAACAAATGTAATGAAGGAAAGTAATGACCATCTCATTTCAGTTCTTCTTACAAACCTAAGTATCTTCTCATAAACTTTAATTTCTCATTCCAGGATATCCCTATCCCAGTTCTCTGTGGCCTTTACACACTGAAGGAGGTACTGCAATGAGTGGTGGTAGCTACAGATGGAGCGAACAGAGACTGAAGTTGCTGCAGCAGTGGGAAAGTTTGCTTCAGGTTGGGAAGCAAGGTTTGTCATCAATGCAGGAACTCACCAATGCACACACCCAGCAGGAAGTCCTATAAAATTCTTGAGGTAGTCAATGGTCTAGATGCTTCTCTTCATTAGATTTAGGTTTCTAATGGATAATTTGGAAGAGTGTGCATGCATGTGTCTCTCAGTGTCACACAGAACTATGCTGTGCTTAGAGAGCAAAATCAATAGCTAAATCTAGACAAAATGAATTGGGTAGCTAGCATACACTTGAAAGACTCTTGGCAGAAAGATAGCCTCACAAATCAGAATATAAATAACTTGAGAGTTCCCCTCTTCTATCTACATCAACAATTGCAACAAAACAACAACAAGAAAACAGAATAAAGCAAACAAACAAAAAAAAAGTCTTTGGTAAGCTTTTTAAAACTCAATATGTAGAAGGCCAGTGCACGAGGGACCTTTCATGCCCGTGTAGGTCAATCTTGTAGTTTGGTGCACTGCATCCACCTCGAGCACTCACACAGTTGTTACTGAATACTACCTCGCACCATTCATCATCTTTGCTGATGGACAACACCACTGTGAAAGGGGGTCATCCTTCTTCATAGGGTAGATGAAGGCACAGAGAAGTAAGTCACCTCCCCATATTCACAGAAGTTTTACTAGAGTGCACGCTGGGCCATGTACTCTTTCAGCTCAGCGTCCTAAATGTTAATTGTACCTTCTTTCATCCTCTCTGGCTCTTCTGCTCACAATACACATGTACTATCACAGCAGAGATCAGAGACCTGAAGGCCAAATCCTGCAGCCTCTCTGTAGCTGACACAGGGAGTGACTCCATGTTGACTTGCTGCTGTGCTGGCTGAGATAAAGGCTGAGGCAGGACCAAGAGACCAGGCTGAGGTTGGGGCTGAGCAGCAAAGAGAAGAAGAAGGGCTTGAGTGTCCCTGTGAGGGGTCAGCTGCCCCAGACCTCGAGAGATCAGCTGTGCCCAGCGGGGTTAGGAAAACATAGTTGCCCCAGAATAGAGCTTGGCCTGGCAGCTCGGAAGCTTCCAGAAGGAACCAGGCTAGTGCCTGGTTCCTTCTGGAATCCAGACCCTGTGAAGGGGTGGAGATCTGGGGCTGCCGCAGGGTTGTCTCACTGCACAGCCTGAGGAGCTGCTGTGGGATATGGCCTCGTAGAGGACCCTGACTCTTCAGGGAACCCACATCACCGCCAGCTGAGCAGTTGGCGCGATGAGTGTGTCTCCGAGTGTTTTAGTCCCAGTCCTGCACATTTCTCCTCTTTAATTTGATCAGCTACTCCCAATGAGTAGTAAATTGACTGTGGCTTGTCTACGCCTAGCTGCTTTTCGAAGTGACAAGCTTGACAGAAGTTTCATCCTACATCCGCTGTGGCAATTACCACACAGACGTGTCCCTGGATCAGACGTCTTGAGATTTTCTTGCCCTGCCAGGATAAGGAAAGAACTTTCTCCTTCAAGAGAAAGACTCCTGTCATTTCATATCATTTGTGGTCAGAATTCAGGGATCAGCCACACTGACGAAAAACCTTCTGACTCCAGCCTCTGGTATGTTCATGACTCTTTTCCAGATCCCAGACTTTTACAACGTCAGGATTTCTGTATGGGAAAGGCATCTGAGGCTGGCTGAACATATCTGGGGTTTTTTTCCTGTTTTCAGTAGTGGTCAAAAAAGAAATTCAGGAAAGTAAAAAATCTGCAAGTTTCCCCCCGTCTTTTAGCTAAAGAGTGTTACATTACAAACCAGTGGTTGGAAAGTTACCAAAACACCTTGAGTGTACTAGAGCCATCCCCCTGAGTTCTCCAACCTTTGCTCGAAGAGAGATCGATCCCAGGAGCTGTGGGTGCCTCACACTGGGTGTGATGCGTGGGAAGTGCCAACACCCAAACACAATGCACTTATCCTTATTTAGGAGAGAAGACATTAATGTCAATGCCTGAAGCAAAATTAGGTTCTTTCTGGATCACTCAGCTTCAGTGTCTGGTCCAAAATCTGTTGTGCACAATAAGAGAGTCCTGCTGATTTCTGTAGCCCTTGGCTTGTGCCTGATAATCAAGCTCTATCTCTTACTCATGAATTCTGTAAACTACTAATCAGTAGGCTATCATTTGAACTCTTAGTTCAATGTCAAGGTGTGAAAAATCAGCAGACAACTTTGTGTCTTCCAGATAAGTGTTTTGTTTTCCTGTATGATGGAAAGCTGCTTAATTTAGTCCTAAAGTGATAGCTCCACCATGATGGAGTAAAAGAAATGGCAACTAGAATCTGCATCACTGTATTTTGTTTGCCTCTTTATGTGACCTACCTGTACCCATAGCAATTTTGTGACAAAATGAGAGAAGCAAGCACACAGAGTTCTGGTTTAGTCACTTCTCTGTGATCAGAAGTATATGTGTTGTGTATGTGCTTCAGATAAGTGGAATTGATCTGAAACCTTGTCATCTCAAATATGCTGCTGGGCCATCCTAGGAAATCCTAATAAAGCCTTCTGTCTTAATTGCTAAGCTCTCCAGGGCACCGAGACATGGACAAAAGCAGCACGTTAAATGGCTCTGAGGGTGGCAGGAAGTCTATGAAGCTGAAACCAAGTATTCATTATTGCTGAAGCATTTTTATTAGAAGTTTGCCTGTGTTATACTTTATAGGAAAGGCTTTATTGGAATGCAGAAATTGTTTCATTATTTACAGGGTTGGAGAGTCACCACACTGGAGTCAGTAGGAAATCACAAGGGAAATTTTCCACAAGTATGGGAAGTGTTTTTTTATGCAGGACTGAATCATTTCCACAGTCTGAGAACACTATTTTATTTCAAATTATAATACCATCACTTACGTGGTACTCAGTTTGAAGCAATTTCGATGATCTTGTCATCTCCAAATGCTAAGACCTGACTCAGCAACCCAATGAGTTGTCTCATGTTAGAATCTCAGATTAGCAGTCCTCCTCTTTAATGCAGGTCATAGTTTGCTGCCAAGAGCATGTCCTGGACACCATCCCCACTGCCGTCAAAGTTTTAATCCAGAAGTAGGTCAAATCCAGATGGTGCGTCAGTAAACGTTAATGTGTTTTAATTACCGGGTTATTTTTAGAATGTTCAGCATGTTATGGTGCCAGGAAGTGAAGTGGAGCAGAAAGTTAAATCCAAGTGAGATGCTTCACTCTTCTTGAGATAGGGGGATGGGTTATGCACCATTAATGCTATTAATGAAAACCAAATCCTACGAGTTCTAGGTTTAAAAGCAGAGTGTCAACAAAGAATCTACCTCAGAAATCAGCACTTCTTGTTTACTTATGTCATGTTTCCTGAATCCCAACATCATTGTCAAGTAAGAGAAGTTTTCAGTCAGCCCTTTAGTGCTATTTGTTCTATGTCTGCCTTCCTCCCATTAGTAGGACAATGAAAATACTGATTATTTTGACCTTCAGGAAGTTCTCAGGGATGTTTTCTTTGTGACTGAGATTGTATGAGTAGAATAACTTGAATTTTCCAGGGCAGTTACTCATTCCTGGTAACAGGTAAAGTGATTTAAATGAGCATCAGCTCCCTCAACCCCTACCTCAGACTTCTTTTGCATATTACAAGGTCCAAACAAGATCATCTAGAGGTTGAGATTAGGCAGCAATTACTTTTGTGATTGATGCTGAGATATTTAATACAATGACATGTAGATGTCTTTGAAAGTCTGAAGCTATAGACCTAGATTTGCTGGTTATCGACTGCAACTACTAATTGTGATTCATTTCTATCTAATGTATGAGAGTCCGGTTCTAGGCTCTGCCACGTATGTCTTGCATCTGATCTTGAGCGAATCATCTGCATTGTCTATCCACCATGTGTAGCATGAGAAAAGCAATATGTTATACCTCTCTTTTAATGTTTTTATTTGCAGTATCTGGCTATAGAATTTTATTCCTGTTTGACACTCCCCAGTGCAATTATAGAAAATAAAGATACTTCTTTCTGAAAAGGGAAAAAAATAGGATTCCTTGCCTGTTTCTCAGCATGCTACCTGTGAATACAGGCAGGGCACAGCCATTGCTATTTTTTTTCCATTCAAATTAATTCTTCATGCAATTATCAAGTAAGAAGTGCAATGGGGATCAACATAAACCAATCACAATACAAACAGGAGAACAGACTGCAATGAATAATCCAGTCATCCCAGGTTTCCTGCCCTCTGCCTCCATTCAGTCCCTGGGATAATTGTAGAGTTTTGCTTAGGCTGGAAAAATGCTCATCTTGCAGTTTCAAGCATATCGTATTGGATTTCAGTTTTATTTTTAGTCAAGTGGATTTGCTGTCTCTTGTCAGCTTATTGTGTTGTGTTAGCAGGGACATTAGAACAGAACAGAGTTTTGTTGGAGCTCCAGTGGGCTCTTGCATATAAAATCAAAGTTCTCGTGCTTACTTCATGTTCTCATTCATTCAGTCAGTCTCTCAGAGCCTGCCAACTCCGTGGGCATGCAGCCAGTTTTGCATTTACTACTGGGTTTTGTGCTGGCTGCCAGTCACAAAGGATGGTGACAAACAGATTCAGCAGCACCTATTAGGATTAACTGAAGGCTTAAATTGATTTTGAACCCTCTTACTGCCAAAATTAATTATACTAAAATTAATTATGCTATGTTAGCCACTGAAGAACAGGCCAAGGTGAGGAAAATACCCACCTTAATGTTTACTGCAGCCTGGAGCTGAAATAAACAGTGGAATCTATAGAACACAGAACTCATCATGCTTACTAGACTCACAAGCATAAATACAAGCTCATTGCACTGCCTGTTTTCATTTGTCTTTAGATTTTGGTCTCAGAGACCTTGTCCTACATGCTGACTTCAGTGATTCAGGTCAACCAGAAAAGCTCCTGTATGGTGATCTGCAAAAGATCAGAGAGGAAGAGAATCCTCATATTTTAGAAAAAATATCAGCTCAGTTAGAATCCCACTTATTGTATTTCATGGCATGGCATTTGGAAGAATATCTTACTAAAAAATTCAGTGACTTTATTGCTTTGCAAAACGAAGAGGTCCTGTTCAGCTAACCTATTGACTGTGATAATTCATTTCAGCCTTGTGTTGAAGAACAGCTGCTGAAAAACAGTGTAATACCATATGGAAGCCCTGAAACTCTCTACTATCAAAGTAGCAGGTTGTCAGATAGCTGACACATTAGAACCCACCCTGGTGGCACAGAGATGATGAATAACCTCAGTCAAGTTCTGCTAGGTCCATACAATGTCATACCTTGCACTTAAGAACAAAACTATTGAGTTAGAACTCCCTTTTGAAATTAGGCATCAATGTAACACTGGCAGAATCTGGTCTAGGCTAGACAACAGGCTGCAGGTTTAACACTGATGAAATGACAACAAAGCCATGAGAATCACAATGTCCCAGTAAATGACCCAACTCCTTCCCTTTGTGCCCTCTTCTATATTCTAATAAGGTGTGAGGCCCATCTACAATATCTAAGCAAACAAATTTCCTTTATCAGAATGCTTACAACAAAAGGGAAGAGCATAATTTAAAAGGTGGAGGAAAGAGAGGAGCAAAAGCAGAACAAAAACAAGTTTTCAGAAACTTTACTTAAAAATGAATGGAATGTCACTCTTCCCTGCTGCTCCTCAGTCTAATCCAGGCAAGGAAATTATTTATTTTGACTACTTCAGGGAAGGGCCTGATTAATTTATCCTTTCCAAAGGCTCATCTATAGTGCATACAATAATAAAAAATCTGCTCCTAAGACTCCACTGTAAAACTCGGTAGTTTGCATTTCTGGGCTATCTCACTTCATTCATTTCAGATAAAAGGCTTCTCTCTTCATTCTTGTTCAAATTACAAACAATTTTTCTGTGCTTTCTTGCTGGTTTCTCCTTGCCCTTAGCTTGCAGAGAAAAATCTTGCCTGCCCCTCTCCTGCAAAAAGTCATGGTGACCGATAGACAATTAGACTTATTCCCAACCTGAAAATGAAATTACACTGCTTTGCGTATACTTGTTGTGCATTGCTCAGAAAGTTACTACTGAGCGTGCCTTGGCTGGGGAATTAAATCATTGCTTTTTTTTTATAACTTATAAAGGTAGCTTTTATATAACCCATAAAATCAAAGCAAGGTTTGGGGTTTTTCTAATTTCTTTCCCGTAATTATGTTTTTAACTAACAGAGAACACATTCCAGTTGAGCAAAAGTCTAAGAAACCAGATTTAGGAAAGCTACTTGAAACATGTACCAGAAACATTAAAGTCAGAACCGTGTTAACCCTGGGTTCCCTCTGTATTCAACAAGGAGACATACATACCTTCAGAGTCATTCAGTCCAATTATGATTTGAATCCATATAGGGAGTGTAGGATGGACTAACTTCTCAGATTATGGTACCTGCATTATGATGCTAAAGTTCAACAAGACAGAAACCAAGCCAGGAAGTGGAGACAGAATGGAGTCTGTCACCCAGTTCATGACCTTATATCCAAAACAGCCCATCTATCTCCTGTCTTTTGAACTGACTGCTGCACGATGTGGCTCTGCCATGTTCTTATTTTCCCAGCTTAGCTAAGGACATCTAAGTTTGACATTTTGCCTTCCTCTGGATCATCCTTTGGGACTATACTGGACATCATCTGGTAGCTGCATGACAATGCTATTTATTGATTTGTCTTTGCTTTTAGCCCTAGTGGTATTATACCTGGTTTGTAATACCTTTCTGCTTCTGATGATAAATACCCTGATGATAAAACTTTGGTTTAATTTCTTGCTCTCACATTTTTATTCCTATTATTTTTCTTTTCTTTTCTTTTCTTTTCTTTCCTTTCCTTTCCTTTCCTTTTCTTTTCTTTTCTTTCCTTTTCTTTTCTTTCCTTTCCTTTTCTTTCCTTTCCTTTTCTTTCCTTTCCTTTTCTTTCCTTTCCTTTTCTTTCCTTTCCTTTTCTTTCCTTTCCTTTTCTTTCCTTTCCTTTTCTTTCCTTTCCTTTTCTTTCCTTTCCTTTTCTTTCCTTTCCTTTTCTTTCCTTTCCTTTTCTTTCCTTTCCTTTTCTTTCCTTTCCTTTTCTTTCCTTTCCTTTTCTTTCCTTTCCTTTTCTTTCCTTTCCTTTTCTTTCCTTTTCTTTTCTTTCCTTTTCTTTTCTTTTCTTTTCTTTTTTTTTCTGAAAATCAATATGTTTAAGAGATTCTGTTGGGAACGTTTGTGTTGCAAAACACAGCTCTCAGATCTGGAACAACCACCTGCTAAATAAGAGTTCTATTTTAGGATGAGACTCAACTGCAGATCATAACCTTTTGTCCCTTCACTCCGCATCTTAGCTGTGATGAAAAGGAAATGTAGGGAAGTGGAGCACAAGGAAACTGAAACACTCTCCATGACTTGCTCTTGTCTGAACTGTTAGATATTGACTCTTTCTAGATCTTCATCAGAATACTTGTAATTTAGACCAGGAAAAGCCCTTTTGAAAAATAAAGAGAACTGGGATTTTCTCATCCCTACCAGATCAGACCTATACAAGATTCTTCTGCATAGCATCCATAGTCTCCTAACACAGGAACTCCTGCACACACAACACTCCTGACATCTTCCTGAAATACTGAAGTGTTCTGTACCTTCTACAACAGAAATAAAACTGATATTTTCAGCCTCTCCTATTGCATATGCATAGTTCAAAGCATTTTCCCATTGTTCCTCAGTGCTCCCTGTTGTTAGCTGGCCGTTTCTTTCAGTTATCATACATTAATATGTAGCACCCTGGAGTTTCACTCTTAGAATCCCCCAGTCTTGAATAAAGCTATAAGGTCACCAGAAGGGGATGGTGTATCTGCTTTTGAGTCAAAGCTTTCTGAAAGCAGTGACAAAGAGAGACTAAAAATGCTGGCACTACTCAGTTTGGAGAGAGGAAGCCTGATGGGGGATTTAATTGAAGTTTATGAAATCCTGAAGGTGATGAATAGGGTGAATAAGAGCTGTTGTTCACTAAATCCTAAAGTATTAGAACTCGAGGGCATTCATTGATATTAGTTGTAGATTGCTTAAAAATTAACTATGTAGAATAGAATAGAATAGAATAGAAATAGGATAGGATAGGATAGGATAGGATAGGATAGGATAGGATAGAAAGAATAGAATAGAATAATTTCAGTTGGAAGGGACCTGCAATGATCATCTAGGCCAACTGCCTGACCACTCCAGGGCTGACGAAAAGTTCAAGTGTGTTGTTAAGGGCACTGTCCAACTGCCTCAAACACTGACAGGCTTGGGGCATTGACCACCTATCTAGGAATCCTGTTCCGTTGTTTAACCACCTTCTCAGTACAGAAATGCTTCCTAAAGTATGTACAAAGGGTGGTCACTATGTGAGATTTTGGAGGCAGCACATTCTAAAAGAGAGTTAACAAATTCATGAACAACATCCAAAAGAAGTACTAAGAGCAATCACCAGGGATGTACCCTCTGGTACAGTGGATCATTAATCCACTGACTGTGGATGCTGGGGTTGGGGTAGCAGGTAGTGGCTGGGCCCATGTACTCACTCTAAACAACCTTTTCACTGCCATTGTTAATTTCTCCCATTCAGTTTTATAGGAAGCTTCACTTAGAGCTGATGTATTTAGTAACTGCCTTTGTGCCCTCATGTGCTTTGCTGGTTGTCCAGATAACAGCAGGTGAACAATGGTCTGGTTAGCCTAGAAGATGATATTCAAGCATTGGTTGTTTTACGCCAAGTGCATCACCTCTACCAAGATCCTCCAGACTCATGAATCACTTCATAATGCTCAAAGCCTTGGAAGAAATTCTTATACTCAGGTGAACCAACATAAGCCATGTAGACATGAATAGCATAAGACTCCTTCCTATTCTGCTTTGGCTTCTTCTCATTCTTTTTCCTGACACCAGTAACCAGCTTTTTCATGTCCTTCTTGCAAGTGTGCACAGCCATCTCCATTTGTGCAGAACTTGGAAGCAGAATACTAGTCTGAATAGACTATTGGTCTGAATCTTTAGCACATGGTCTGACCAATGAGCATGTTTTTAAGTTCTTGTGACATTCAGCTTCTTTCATCCACCTGCAACTTTTCCGAATGTCATTTATAGATTTCAGTTAGAGAGTCAATATGTCCTGATCAGGTGATTTGGACATGAAATTGTACAGTACTTGGGTAGCTTAATTTCAGATCAGAAGGTCAAGATGGCAGCTTCTGAAAAAGAAATAGGGAATTAGTCACTTGCTACCTCCAAAAAAGTCCTGGGAAGATGACCACCCAACACTGCCAGGCATAAGGGATAGCACTGGAGTATATGGCCCACAAGAAGACATTAAAGATCAGTAGGACCAAGATCCCCAGGGACTATTTTTTGTGGCAAGGGATGCAGTTCTTAGAGGTCTCATTTCTGCAAAACCCCAACTTTTAAGCAAGGCAGCAGGGGTCAACCCATAAATCCCCTGCAAGCTGACACAGTTCAGAACAAAGAAACACCCTATAATACTCAGCAGAGTATAATGGAACCTTTTGGCTGAAAGCAAAGTGATTAACAATGTAAGAAGCAATTATGCCTGATGTTCAGTTAACAGCAAAATAAACATGATAAAATATGACCACAACATTTTGAGTCAAAACCTCATAGAGAGTTACCATTTGCTCTTACATCTTCCTGTATGGAAATAGTGCATCGTTAGCAAAGTATTATCCATGTGTTTTCCACCACTGGTTAATTGCATGGGAGGCAGTTAAGCAGATCAAAGAGCTCTATTAACAACAGATAACCACAGAGCCAATATGATTAAAAGTAATTACAGAAGGAAGTAATCTGCTAATTCTTAATGGTTCTGAGGATTCAGAGAGGAGTTCTCAAAGTGATTCTCATCATTGGAAATCAGGGTGTCACTGCAATAAGCTGATATGGTATTTGCGGTTTCAAAGTGTAAGCTATTTTCCTATAAGTATTTTCTCTTATGCCTTCTCCCAAACTTCATACTCACTTGTGATATCACTCAGAAGTGGGAAAAGCTTTATCACAACAGTTACCAACTTTTTTTTCTTTCTGTCTTTTGACACTTGGGAAAATTTCCCAGACCTCTTACCTTTCTAACCAGGACAACCCATCAACTTCCAGACAGCCTCTAGAAATGAACTTCTGCCATTTTCCTCACCCTTCCTTTCCACGCACATCTTTTTTATCTGATGAACTACACCTAGAGATGATCTTTCACTTTTTCCACAATTCACCATTTCACTTCACCCTAAAACCTCCTCCTTTTCTTACCTCAGTTTTTCACTTCAGACATCCTACAAGCACTGCCTCTAATAAGCCTTCCCTTTCTGTTCTTCTTCAGTAGACAACTGAGCAGGTGATTTAGAATTAAAAAGACATGGCTATATGTTTATCTATAATGTGAGGGGGTTTGGAAATCCTCCTGAGAACAGAGCCTTCTAAATGTGCATCTTCTGTCTCTCCTCTTTTCTTCCTTCCCCAGACTTTGCTCCTCTTTTGCTGTTCCCTGTCTCCACTGGCACCAAAATGTGCATGGCCCCTGTGTCTTTAATTACTTAAATACAAGTGCTTTTACAAATCATTTGTTGACATTGCACAGCACAGTAGTGCCTGAAGCTTCACTGTATCACATTGCTACTGACACTAAGGATTACAAGAGAACCTCTCCCATGGTCTGAAATCAACACATTTTGCCCATCTATAATTGACATACTTATTCAAAACTCATGTCTTGCCTTCAGAGATGCACTGTACTCTCACAGAAAATATCTTTTCTCTAAATTTATCAAATCCTTGCTATCCAACCTGCTTTTTCTTCTCTGTTCTTCAGATGCTGCTCAGCAATTTCATTTTCAGGTCTTCCTGAATCACCAAAGCATTTCTGCTCCAGGCCTGAGATGTTGTTTCTGGTAAAGCCAACAGACCAGTGCTATCCCAGTGCTAGCACTGGCTTTATCAAACCTAGTGTAAGAAAGCTAAAAATAACAGAGAGAGTTCAGATTCCTAAATTTGTATCAGCACTCCATAAATTATCTATTTTATTCTTTATTATTATTGGGGCCTACAATAAAGCTGGAGAGGGACTTTTTACAAGGGAATGCAGTGATAAGAAAAGGGGTAATGACTTCAAATTGGAAGAGAGTAGATTTAGATGAGATACCAGGAAGAGATTTTTCACTCTGAGGGTGGTGAGGTACTGGGAAAGGTTGATCTAAAGAAGTTGTGCAAGCCCCATCCCTGGAAGTGTTCAAGGTCAGGTTGGACGGGGCTTTGAACAACCTGGTCTAGTGGGAGGTGTCCCTGCCCATGGCAGGGGTGTTGGAACCAGATAATCTCTAGGGTCCTTTCCAACCCAAACCATTCTATGATTCTGTTCAGAATTGTTTACATGCTTAACAAGTCCAGCTTCATTTATGTAACTGACGCCTCTGAAAAAAACATGGCTAATTATGATGCCTACCCAGAAACCAATGATTAGGAATCTGCTTTGTTGAAAAGACAGTATGAAATCAGAACAATCCATGTCATGCTTAAGCATGTCCATCTAAGTAGGAGGATAAATACCTAGGGAAGGAGTCACTGGTCCAGCATGAATTACCATGACATATTGTTGAATGCTCTGCATCTAGTACTGATGTCCAGGTTAATGAAGACACCCTGGACCTTTGCTCTTCCTTCTTAAGGAAAACTTAGAATTTCATGTTTTGCTTTCAAATTTGTTAGATTTTTCTCTATCTATGATTGACTCTCCAAATTTCTTGTAAGATTCTCCTTGGAGGTAATTCATTGATTTTGGATAATCAAATATTTGAATTTGACAGAGACCACAGTGTTCTCTCTTCTTAATTTCTGAGACGTCCAGCTTTGTTACATTATCTGATCTTTGCAGTCAGAGCTTTCTCCCTCTCCCAGTAACACTTCAATGGTACTGTCTTCTCCACTTCAAAGGAGGACAACAAGGTAAAATATATATACTTCTCATAGTCACAAACAAACAAAACTTATTCCTGAGACAAAACTATCTCCTGATGCTCATCCCATTCTACTGGTAACTAGACAATCCTTGCAGCCTTTTAGGTGTACTATTGCCATCACAGGACCTGCTTAAAGACCCAAGACTGCAGGACTGAATTTCTAAAGAGATGTGGGGGATAGTAGTTTCCAAGTCAGGACAATTACCAGGATCCTCCTTAATGAGCAGAACTGTAATTTTGTCATATTGACTCCGTTCTTTCTGAGCCCTTGATCTGCAGGGTGCTCTGGGAGAAAGTTTCTCTCTCATTAGAGAGTCACAAGTTGTGCTTTAGGTAGGCTGGGCTATGGAAGAAGAGGTGCTTTACAGTGGTAGGGGAGGTTCTTTATTAGGAACTAATGAACCTGTACAAACAAAACTGCCTGTGCATCTGGGTGAGGAAAGACTGCCCATTGCTCCTTTGTGCATATTTACCAGGCTATTTCAAGCTTTGAATCAGGTCATTAACTTGATTGTGTCTCAGAGTACCTAAAGTCAAAGCCTTTGTCCTCATATAACCAAATGGAAAGAGGGAAATGCTTCCAGAGGGCAATTCTAAGCACTTGCCTTGATTACCTATAGCTAAGCAGAGTGAACTTGTCAACCCGGCCACACAGATTTTACAAAGTTTTGTGAAAGTCTGTGTAGATCCTGCCAAAGATGGACAGGAAGAAGCTCAGCCATACTTGCCTGCCCAAGCTTCTTACAGAGAATTTTGGACTAAAATTACTACAGATACTCCCTCACTGCTTAACCCCCTACTTCAGCCTTCCACCAAAAGGCTGAAATTCCTTCCCAGGATGCTTTTAAGGTAGTTGCTCTTTAGGAAAGACAGATTGCTACATCTGTGCTGGTTAGTCTGTGGCTTTCTTTCCTACTCTTTCTCCACAAAGGATTGAATATTGTTGGTTTTGCTTATATTTTTAATATTTTTTTCAGAATACAACATGGTCTCACATTCACCAGCTTGAGTAAGGAAAATGAAGCACTCCATTTCCATTCCTTCATGTGATGCGCTTCGTCTGTATTTGTGTGAAAAGCTGTGAAGTGTGGGTGGTGAGAGACAGGAGAATTTTTAACTGAGATTTTTAATATTTTTTTTTAATAAAGCTTTTATTCTTGCTTAATTTGAACTAAGTGGAAGCTCATAGATAAACCAAGCCTAAAGGAGTCTGTTGTTATATAAAACATAAAAAGCTTGAAGTTAATAGCTCTTTTTATAACATGTATTACTACTGAAAGAAATAATGGATCCTTCAGCTAATTCCCTAACCTTTATTTTAGGCACATGAATAAGATTCTTGATCTAAGAATAATGTTTAGCCTCCAACAAATTTCCTTCATGCCATTGGGAGCTGATAGGTGCTTAACATGTAGAATGAACAGGTGATTTATTCAGGTGTCTGAAACCATAATTCTGCAAAGATTTATGGTTTTAAAATCAGGCTTAAGACTTCATTGTACATTCCAGAGCCCAGTTTTTAAGTTCTTGTTTTCAGCATGTTGGCATTTTGATTAACCAATTGGTTTAACTTTCCTTTACTACCAGTTTGCGACATTTAATGCATATGAGATAGTCCATGATAAATAACTGCAATTTTATTAGCCGAATAGTTGGAAGGACATGACTGATAAGTAAGATGTCACATAAATCAGTGGCAAAAATGACCGACTTTGAAGGCCAAACATTGCAAAGCCTTAAATCTCTCCATCTTCTATAGATTTATTTATAAATCAATACAAAAATCAGAGCTGGGAATTTAAATTCAAGAGTAATTAACTTTAGAACAAACTGTCTTGATACACTATAAAAATGCCAGAACTTTGTGAACATATTTAACTTGTATATTGTTTTATACTCTACCACAGTATAGTCTAGTTTGAAAACAGGTCTGTTCATGTAAAGAGCAGACATCTTGTTGTCGTTTATATCAGAGTGGTGAAGTAACTCAGCAATCCAGTGTAACTGCATAATGAACATAGAAATGTGAATGTATTTCTAAAACATTAAACAGGAATATTATCTGTTGTTCTGCTAGAAATCTTTCCACTTCCATATGTGTATTTTTCTCAATGTCACTAACAAAACTGAAATTCTTGGTACAGAGATGATCTTTTCTGAGGATATTCTCTTAACTGTTTTTTACCTCTTCACTTCACAGCCCCCACTTTAAAAAATCCATGTCTAGCTGAATGCCTAAACTATGCATTTGAAAGTTACTTTCCATCCTCTTTTATTAAAGCAGGGATTTTTTTTTATTATTTATTTGTTTTCTAAGTAGAGGGAAGGGGGAAGTGGAAGTTTGTTGCATGATAGTTTCTAGCTGCCTTAGTGGCAAAGTAAGATGGGTTTAAATCAAATCACAAGAAGTCTGATTAATATCCTTAAAAGGTAGGAAAGTATTGTTGTCAGCCATTAGAAAAATACTGAGATAAAGCATGCACAAAGCTAACTTTCCAGGTATTGTGAGTACCCAGAATTTCAAAAGAAGTAAAAGTAGAAGTAAAAGTGTAGATGAATATCTCTGAAAGTCAGCCCATTTGTGCATTTCATAACATCACACACAAAAGCTTCGGCAAAAGCAGATCTCCTGAATGCTATGCCTACATTTTATCTTCTGGAATTAGCTTTTTCTGCAGTTGTTTAGCCATGTTGCCAAGGCTGGAGATGAAAAGTCTTAATTTCACTTCCTACTGGTACTTCAAAATTAATTTTGAGCTTTTTGTGCTCAGCAGCTCTTGCTGACAAATAAAATGCTTCCTCCCAGTTGTTTAATACTGTTTTCTAAAACAAACAAACAAAAGCCCCAAACCCCAACAGAATCCAACTCCAAGATTTTAAATACTACAATGTTTCCTAGCATAAAGGTCCTAACCTGCTTAGGAAGGAAATGCACAAAGAGCAGTTGTATGCTTGCAGTACTCATAGGAACAAATCAAGCTACTGTAAGTACCCCTCAGCCTTTATGTACATGGAATTCACAGAAAATATACTAAATTTGTATTCTCTGCAATTTGTAATTATCATTTCCTTTGTACAGTTCACAAAGTGTTCTGACACAAAAAGACATTGTACTGCCAGCTGTAAGAGCACTCCCCATGGAGAATACACTCGAACATAACGGAATACTGATAAGGGAGTGAATCCTTGTAGGAGAACATCACTTTGTCTTTCTTCTCTCACTGCTGTTGCCTCCTACCAAGCCCTAAGAGAAGCCCGATGACTTTTATGTCTAGAGTTAAAAGGGAAAGCCAGACTCAGGTCTGCATAAGTTGTAAATGTAACTCATTCACTGGTGTATGAGTTCGAAGACAGAGGTCATCAAATGCACCAAGGAGAGAAATATGGTATCTTGGATTGGTATTTCTGCCAAGTTCAAGCGAATTAACCTTGCTTATAGAGATGACTTAAATTGGAACTCAAGGCAGAAAACATGCTTTTCCACTAATCTCAGTTTCCTTTCTAAGGATCAGAAGTTTTGTTCTGAGGCACATTTACTGAAACGTAACAATTTCGGGTATCTCCCCAAAGCTGAACATTTGTTCACATATTAGGGCTTTTAAAAGCAATGCTGCTGCGTGAAGCCTGCTGTAATGCACATATGGATCTGGAGTAGGTGTCCCAGATGGCGCATTTGGGATTAGTTTATCATTAACAAATTTCTGTTCTTTAAGTGAAAGGCTAAGTAGGTGGAAGGACTGTTTAACAGCAGTCTTATGGCATGTCTATTTGCTGTGTGTCCTCACTTGTACATTCTGAGATATTTACTACATTAAGAGTTAACAGGCACTCTGAATAAATTTCAATGAAGAGTGGGAATTTCTGGGAGGACTGACAGACTTCAGAGAGCATGACCCTTGTGCTTGGGTGATGGGGAATGCTGGGATTTCTAAGTTTAAATAGTTACGGTGATTCTTCTGTAATATTTCATTTTCTAGAGAAGTAAAATTCCTTTAAAAAGATTCAGAAACTTCTGTGACTCATAAAGAACTTTTTCCCTGATGCATCATCCCAGTACTTGGATATAAGCACTTAAATCCTTAGGGAGCCAATAAGCACATTTTATACTTTGGAAAAGTAGCATTAAATATTCTAAATCAAAGCTGGAGACCTGCTTCCCCTATGCTGAAAACAAGAAAGCAAGACTTTAGAAGTTCTCAGTCTTAAAGTTAATTGCAGTGGAGGAAATGTCTCTGGGTCAGTAAGGTGGTAGGATAAAATACAGGATAAAAATGGGATGATGGTATTACACAATAGATGGAGGAGAAAAAATGAGAAATGTTCAGTACAGAAGCCACAGTCAGAACACGCCTTCCCCATGAGTTAACCCAGCTTCTGAGTAAAGTGCCCTGTTGCATTAGAACGTCCTGAAGATTGTCTGCCAAAACATGCTAGTGATTGCGTGGATGGAATTGGGTTCATGGGACTGAGTTCACATCCTGGTAGTGTAGGATTTACACCACTGGAGTGAAAGATTAATATATTCACCACATGTTTTTCCATGACTGATAATTGTCACAAAACTATGTTATTGTCCTGGTTTGAGGTAGAACAGGACCAATTTTGTTCAGTAACTTTGCTTTTTAGCTAGGCCTCTTCTAACTACTATAAACCACGACAGTTATATTATGCAAGCTTTATCTACAGCATTGCAAATGGTGACCTGCAGATACACGAGACCTAATGAGTACTAGCCTCTTGGAACACTATTCAATCATTTTTTAATCTTCTAGCTTTGTATGCTAAATTAAATCTTCTAGCTTTGTATGCTAAACCTTAGGCCACTATAGAAACCTCAAATGTTTACTGAAGGCCACATTTTCAAAAGCTTCAAATAGTACTCGGTATTGGTCGACATGTTGAAGAGAAGGGATACCATCCAGAGGGACTTGGACAGGCTTGAGAGGTGGGCCTGTGCGAATCTTAGGAAGTTCAACAAGGCCAAGTGCAAGCTCCTGCACCTGGGTCAGATCAATCCCAAGCGCAAATGCAGGTTGGGTGGGAAATGGATTGAGAGCAGCCCTGAGGAGATGGAATTGGGCGTGTTGGTGGATGAGAAGCTCTACATGAGCTTGCAGCATGCTCCCACAGCCCAGACAGCCAACCACATCCTGGGCTGCATCAAAAGAAGTATGGCCAGCAGGTTGAGGGAGGTGACTCTGCCCCCTCTACTTCACTTTGGTGAGACCCCACCTGGAGTACTGCCGCTGACAATTAAATAGAGAATACTAGAAGTCCTCATCTTTGCACCAGTTGAGGCAGGAAAAAAGAAAGCATCTGTAAGTGGTCAGTAATCTCATTCTAGCAGTTACTGTTGCAGAGCTCCTGTTATTAGATGGAGAGGAATTATTTTACCCTTCAAGCCTCAAGATTGTTATAGTTGAACAATGGATAATAATGTTACATGCAATCTTTGTTTAAACAGTCTCTAGGAACACTGAGAGACACAAATATCTGTTTAAAAAAATGGAATGACGCTTAAAAGAACGTAGAATGTTGAAAAAAATGCTGTCTGTCCCAGGAAATCGAAGTGGTGGTTTGGCTCTTTTCATATTCCACATGAAGCATATACATCTAAGAAATTTCAGTCTCTACCACAGGACATATACACCATCAATAGACTTGTCTTCACTTGTGCATTATTTAGAGATGACATCTTATTCAAATTATCAATCCATATCTTTTTTTCTGTTTGCATGCTGATATATATACAGATGAGATATGCAAATAATAGATTCTCCAATTCTCCAGCTGCACTAACGAGTACTTTAGATCCTAGCAAACATTTTTCCTTGTAAAAAATAAAAATAGTAATTTCTCAAAACTTTGTTCAATTTTTTTTACACCGAATTTTGGTCATTTGGGGTGAAAATATTAATTTCAAGAGATTTAGATCAATGTTCAAATAATATTTTGATGCTTTCTATATTTTGGTGTAAATTATTTAGGTTAATTATTAACTCTTCATTTTCTTTGCAAAGCAACAGGTCAGCTCCAAAACCTGCTTAGAAATGAAAGGCTATAAATCACATCTTTAGCCTGCATGATGCTTATCTCTCTACCCTGACTATACAAGTTAACCACACAATGGGCATGTCAAGTCATCCAAAATTAAACACCAAATTTGAGCCGAGTTTGCTACTAGTTTTGGCTGCTTTCAAACTCTGTTTTTCAGCAACTAGATTATTCATTGAAAAAAATTCACTGTGTAGTCTGTTACTCTAACGTAATAGGATGTGAAATTCAGCCTGGGTGAAACAATGTGTTTCCTTTTTCCTTGTCCTCTTTCCACTGGTAAGTCTTGCTCTGGGGTATCCCGGGAATGTTGCTGCGGGACATCTTTAGCCTTTTGCCAGCTGCATGATAATTGTTTCCTATCTCTCTGAGCCTTGAGTTTCATGCATCTCTCCTCCTCCCCCATGCCCTGGACTGAAGCTCTGAGCTTCCTGTGAGGTCTCTGCAACAACCCCAAGGGCCTCTTCTGCCACCATATGTATGTAATCACAAACTGAAAACTTTTCTGCTTCTTAAAACACAGGGCTGCCATGTGAGATAACTATCTACAGATATCAGCCTCGCACTGAAAAGAGTTTAGATGCTTCCCTCTGCTCTGTTTTTCAGTTGTCCTTGAGTTCAGATGCATCCTTCTGCTGTTTTTTAATTGTCCTTTTATGTTTTTTTTTTTTTTTGTGTGGTTTTTTTTGTCACACACAAGGATCAACATTAAGTAAATGAGGCAAAGGTTCCACCTTGGAACTTAACAGCATTCCAGACCTTCTCCATATTAAGAAATGTGCACCAAGGTGTAACCGAAATCAGTTTATCTGCCCAACTGGGAAGCAGGGGAAGGCACTTAAGCTACGCTGGTAGGCAGAATCTAAATTATTTTGAGTTTATCTTATTCAAACTCACCTAAAATTGTATAAATATATTTGCAGTGCAAGGACGTAAGAGCTCTAAGAGCTCTGAATCATAAGCAGCACTGTCTTACATGGGCCAGCTCAAGGACCCATGGTTATCTTCAAGGGCCTTGTGGAGCCTTGCATCCTCTTGCAAGGATGTTTATTGTTGCTCATGTTGCAGATCCACTTTGGTTAGCAGTCTGATGTTGGAAAATGGCCAGAAAAAATAAAATTAAACTGGTAATAATTTAAGCTACAAAAAAAAAAAAAGCTGGAATGAAAACTGTGGTGGTTCATTTGCTTCAATGAAAGCTGAAACATGCTTCAATGAGAGTGGAGCCCCACAGGAATGACCCCCCCTACCTGGGGTGAGACCCCCATTTGGTATCTCTGTGAGTGAGCTGTGCCAAAATAAACACCATTTTTATAGAAAACAGAAGCCATTTTGTTTTCATACAGTAGTTAAAATCAACTATACCAAATGAACTGAGAAGATGAAACTAATTTAGAGTATGGCCAAACAAATGCATATTTTTAACATACAACAGGACCTGCGTTTTATTTTATCATTTCTTTTCTCCATTAAGTGATATCTCAATACATTATTATTAATATTAATAATAATATTTATAATCTTTACAATCCTTTTTGCCATTGAATGAAGTAACAGTAGTACACTTCCAATTTTTAAATGTGAGTCAATGCAATGCAGCCAATCTAGGTAAAGCTGTGACCTGTTCATTCCAATCAACCCAGAATAAATTAATTAAAAGAAAAAGTCTAATCTACAGAATATGACCTCCTAATTTAAACCAATGCTAAAAAAATTACATTCCCCAAATCTAGGGAGATTTCAGGATTTTATCTTGAAAAAAAAGAATGTCATTGTAAGGGTAACATTGTCCCCAGAAAATGGAGATTGCAGAGTGAAACCACCATCCAGCACAGACTGCCTTTGTTAGGCACCTCTGACAAGTCAGGCCGAGCCAGACTTCAAATTACCTCAGCTTCCATTTCTTCTTTATTCAAATTTTTGTAACCTGGAGTAACAGGGTGTGAGGGGGTTTTGTTTGTTTGTTTGCTTGTTTCCCCTACAAAATATATGTCTCTCAATTAAGATCTTATATAAGGCTCACATTTTAAAATATGCTTAACACTCCCATTGTGACTCCTTCTAAGAAAACATTTCACTCAGAGTGCGCAAAATAATGAACTCCCCATCAACTGCAGTACAATTTGTGTTGCAAACGTAACCTTAAGTATATTTACACTTTCATCCTTTTCACAAGGTGATTTCATTAAGCATTTGGGTGTTTCTTTTTATTATTAAGTGCTAGACATGGATTTTTTACAGTTTAACCCCCTCCCTCCTCCTCCCCAACCCAAGGGGAAAGCAATTTTGCATATGTTTTTCTTCTTCTTTATATTTATGTCAACATTTTCCTTTAACAACTTGGAAAACATGTTCTTTTTGGAGTTATTTCCATCACTATAGCGGAATGGTGAAATGGTTCATAAGCGTTGGTAACTAACCAGATTCATGTGTACAGATATTGCTTCCCATTGATAACGGTCGTTTAGTGATGGAATTATTCAGGAAAGGTAAATAAAATCCAAGAGCAAATTTCGATTTTGAGTAAGTTGACTTATTTATAAGCCAGACAACAATTGTTTACTTTAACTGGCTAGTTGTTTGGTGTACAAATAGGATTGTTTTCTTTTCTTTTCCTCAGGAGCAGTTGTTTGGTCAGTGGATGTTGATTCCAGCCATGTGACAGGAAATTTGACTTTCTAGTTTAAAAGTCTAGGTTTCCCTGTAAATATGAAACCAAGGGAAAAGACCAAATTTTTGCCAACCCACACAGAGCATTCCGTTTCCTCTATGACATACCAAGTGAAAGGATGTAATTACTCTGCCCTGGGTTTGCAGTACTGGCATAAAAATACTAACAGTGCTGGTAACAGTACTGCTAATTCAAAATATTGTGGGCAACAGGTACCTCCTGTTAAAAAGCTGTTCCCAGTTAAAGAGGACTTCAATGTTAACTGCCAATATTTGAAAAGGTAATTTGTTTGTCATATAATTTGATTCAGTCCTCTGAAGGAGAAGTCACTGAAGGAGCACATTCCCACTTGAAGAGCATTAACTCCAAGTTTGTTGTCACTAAACTAATCTTTCCTTATCTTCTATTTAACAGAGGGAATTCCTCTCCCAGTTGGAACTGCCAGGTTTTTCTTAGAAATCCTCCTTGCAGAGGAGGTTCTGAAAGCCTAAATTCCACAGAGTGTTTTGTCTTGCTAATGACTTCAGAGCACAATTGGATGCCCAACTGTGCATCTTTGTACTTTGGCTGGTTTGGGACTGATTTGTCCACAGGGGGAAAGTAGACAGCTACAATTATGTCTGAGGGAATCCCTCCTCCGAGCACTTTGGGGACATGATCACTGCTGCTCTAGCAGACTGTGTTTTCTCTGCAAAAGGCAATAGCTAAAGAAGGGGGTTAACAATGGGATGAAAGGTTTTCTCTGAAGTCATTAAACTGTGAGGAAATGGTGAGGCATGAATTGTTACATAAAAGGAATTAATGAGCATGAGGTGGAAGGTAAAAGTATTAATGGGTTGCTGACACCTAAGTTATAAAGCAGTCAAGCTCCTGGACTGGCAAAGAGTGTCTGCATTTTCATATAGCAGATTTATATTTTGAAGATCAGATAGTCACATATCAGTGTTTTCAAGCATTTCATATTAGCTTTAACCAACCATACAGTGGTAATTGTTCATATCTTTTAAGCCTGTGAAAATGTAAACCAACTTAATCACCCAATACAGTGTTCATATATTTGTCTGTAAAGTCTGTCCCTATTGATTTCCTCAGGAAAGAAAGGTCACAGGAGCACCCTGAACCAGAAAGGCCCTTGTATTGGGATTAGGGGTATGAAGCAGAAACTTCAGCGAGCCCGGTAAGACAGCTAGTGAGCAAAGAGAGGGAGCACAAGTAAATGGGGGTGAAACTATAGATTTAAAATGCAAAACTGGAGAATAATGTGTATCAATAACAACCACCACACCCCAGGTTATCCAAGAAACTTGTAGTTTATCTTCATGGAGACACGAAGATAGAACAAAGAAGTTGGCTCCACAGCTGCTGGGAACACCTGTCCTGCTGCGCGTCCTTGTTGTGATGATAAAGTTCAAAACTGGCAGAAAGCTTCTGAAACATGTTATTTTGAATGGCAAGTACTGGTCAGTGTAGGAGACCAGACCCTGTCCTGGATGGATTATTTGGGGGCAGCAGCAGTCTGAACTAGGAGGGCTGTTCTGTTCTCCTCACTTCCAGGGCAAGCACTGGAGAAATGCCCCTCATGTACTAGCAGAACTCAGTATGTCCTTTCTTTTTCCTGTCCACCATTTTAAATCTAACCTCCAAACTCATGGCCTGCCTACAGAAATTTTTAAAACTTCCTGGATGCTTTGATAACGAGCAGCAAAATACCCAGGATGTATATAATCTGCCACTAAGCAGATGCAGAAATGCCTACATTTTGATAGTACCAGTTGGGATACATCACAGGCACTGGTGATTTTACTGCTACTTCCTAATTTGTTACTGTCAAGTATCAGTGCTGGAATACGTTCATTTTCACTGAAGACTCCACTTAGCTGCAGGCTAACAAAGCTGTTGAATACAGAGCATATTTATTATTGTGACTTGAAATAAGATTAGTGGAGCAGGACATTTATTTTAATTTCTTCCAGGTGGCATAAAGCCTCTAATTTAAGAAGAGTTTGTGGTTTAGGAATTAAAGACCTAATTAAGCTGCATGTCAAAAACAACAAAATACCAACACAAGTGATTCCCTCTGACAAAGCAGCCTTTCAGATCGGACTTTAGCCTCATCCAAGCATCAAATGGCAGGTCTTCTGAGGAGCAGCTTGTCTTAAAAACAGTCCAACACTGACGACTCTAGCCCTTCAGCATAGCACTAGTCTGCTCCTCCACACACTATTTCAATACTAGCATGTATGGCTAATAAAAATCATACCAAGAACCTTGCATCCGTTTTCACTGGTGGGTATGCTGTAACGCATTGTGTACACGAGATGCAATGAGGCAGGGATTTTTAAAAATACAGTGTGCAATGTCTGAATAATAGCTGGGGCGACTGCTTGCATAGAACAGGATGATTAAGAAGTTCTATGCAGTATTTTTATGTGTCTTAAGAAACTTGGCAGTTGGAAATGGGGAGAAAAAGATGTTTTTCTAACTTAGGTCTCCGGAGGAGACATGTTGATTATCTTCCTAAATGCCTAGAGTGAATACCAGATAAGCCATGTGGTAGACAATCAGAACAGCCACGTGCCAAGTATAAGGGACAGAGACAGGTGTCATTAGTCTGAACACTTACGATGAACTATTAAAAATGTAATATTGTCCCAGAATAATCTAAAATGTCCCACAAAACAAGGACTATACTGGAAGTACACCAAAAGAATTTATGTGTAAGTGGAACTGGAAGGAAAAAGAATGAATTAATAATATGTGATTGGGCCTGGGAATGTGTTCTGTCAAACTTGTGTGTGACAGCATAGTAAAAAAGGGGATCCACAGCACTTTCTCCAGGGACGTGGGGCTGGAGTTATGGGACAACTGTAGAGATACGTTGTAGAGGGTACTGAGGGTGAGAACTCATTCCACCACTTCACACAAGTCAAGTGGAGGATCACAGGGCTATGGAAGGCAAGTGGTGCAATAAATTCTTAGCCTCAAGCTTTTGCTCAACAATAATTCAGTTCCTTTATTTGAACTGGGCTTTAGAGACTGCTCTTCAGAACATACAAAATATTCTTCTCAGTGTGTAGAATAAGTAAAGCTTTTAACTGATTATTATCGTGTGCATCTTGACTCTCAATGGGCTGCAGAGATATTAGTATCCCAAAAGCTGATGATGGATTTCATAGGTTTTGAAAAATTTTGTTGCCATTTTCTCAAAATCGATGTAACAGACCACTCTAAGAACATTTTCAATTTCTAGTGAAATAAATCCTTGAAGTTTTATCTTGTCCTAAATAAGCCTACCAACTCATTTAAGCAAAGCATTCTGGACTCCTCTTAAAAATAGATAATTTGTAAGATTTGCTGTTTCTTTAATATATATGTATTTGAATATCTGTACTCATTATTTGAATATTTTTACTTAATTTTTCTAAGTGTATATAGTAAAAGTCTTTTTCTCTCTTCCTTAATGACAGATGTCAAGAGCTGGATTGCTCAGTTTCTTCAGAATGATTATCGTTTGTTATTTACCTTCCTAAAGGAGTGCTATGATCTAAAAATAAAGATGTTATTCTTCATTTACCAAAGCGCTGGCCAAATCTTATATTTTTTACTTAGAAACTCCTAGTTTACTTCCTGTGAGGAATAGTAGGGTACAAAGAAAGTAAAAGATGGAGGAAAATGATAAATTGGAGCAAATATCCTGAAGAGGATTAAAGAAAACACTTTAAAGAATATTACTGTGATTAAAATACTAGAAGTTCACTTTGACAGAATACAGATTTTTTCTTTATAAATCTTACACACAAAAGTGGCAAATTTACCTTTGAGTTTTGTCTTGGTGGCTCCATAAATACATGTCTGCATATTTATATATGTATGTATATACATTTGTGGAACGACTATATGTGTATATATATTCTATGTAAAGTTTATATTTAGGCAAACAGAATTTATTAATTTCTATGTGAGTGGCTAACTTTTGACTGGGGAGAAAGCATTACAGATTTGGACCTGTGAATTTGGACCTTGCACTACTGGATTCTGTTTTAAATTATGCTGAAGAATCATTTTTGTGATCTCGGACAAGACAATGGTTGGTGCTTACAGTCATAGGTGATTACTAAAACAGTATAATCTCTATACAGAGAGATATGACTATGGGCACTAATCAAAGATCCTAACTAGGCTTTTAGAAGTTAGTAAGAAAAATAAGTTCGCAACACATTTATAGCTAAACAGGAATCTTCTAAAACAGTGGTTGCCACTACCAAGAGGACTTTCATTACAAAGAGTTCAGAATTTAGGCAGAGGTGTCAGTCTGTGTAACAAGCATTTGGTGAGGTGAATGGAAGCTTTTCCCAGCTTTAACAGACTTCAGCTGGATCTCAGCTCCAGCCAATTTGACAATTATCTCTAGGTGGACATACATGCCTTTATATTAGATATCCTGCATTTAAAAATTTGGATACTGATCTCAGCACCACAGTGGTTTGCACAAGAATCAAAGGAATGAATCAAATATCAAAGGGATAACACCTGAAAATGTGAGAAGTCCCCATTTATAACCAAATCAGTGTCACCCTCCTCAAATCTTGTGGAAAAGTACTCCTGTAAGACTATTCATTCTTTAGTGCTGGCCACCACATTACAACTGAAGTCAATACTGTGCACATGAAGTCCAAAACTTATAAGAAGTGTAGTTAAAATAAGATAAAATCAGAATATAATGTCATTGGATTTGGCGTTCTTGTGAAAATTCTGCACTCTATGCTAGCAAAAAAATAGGGAAGGGTGAAAACACCCATTTGTGGCATTATCCCTTGTCTTTCTCTGAGAGCCCTGGGGATGAGAAAAGTCTGAAAGGCTGGCTGTTTTCTGCTGTCTCATTTTTTTGTAAATCAGCATGAAAGTCATGCTGTTTCCTCTCCAAAGTGATCCAACTCAAGGCTGTGTGGAAAGAAAGCCGTAGGCAGGGAAGCCTGAGGCAGAAATTTCTGTAGTCAAGCTATTACAGAGGTCTAAAGAGACAGGGGGAAGGAGGACAGTGGAGGGATGACAGAGGGATGAAATGTCAGAAGTGCTGTCTCTGCCTGAGCCCTTTGGTTACCACCATTGGCAGAACCACCAAGAGACTGATGAATTTGTGATGGGACAAAATCTTTCTCCTCCTCCACAGGGAGAACCACAGTTTTGGGTTTTTTTAAATTAGATGATCGGTGGGACACTCCATGAATGAAGCATTTGTTTTATCTCTTCTTTGCAGGATCTCTGTGATAGTTATACAGGTGTGGTTTGGTTTTCTCACATGTTTTGACAGTGTTTGTGTAAAAAATACATCGTGAAACAAGCACTGGCTATTGTTTGTGTACTGACCTACAGCATCTTGTTTCTTGAAACAGCTTTTTGTACAATCCATTTCATAACAGAAATGTTTTGTTTGGTTGGTTGGGTTTTTTATTTTTTAAATACGCCTCTGTCCTTATCCTGAAAATAAAGCTCTGCCATTAGGACTTTGTACAGAACAGCCATCTTTACCTCTCCCCACAGTAATTCATGCAATCAAAGCTTTAGTTATTTAGTATAACCACCTCTAAGCAATTCATAGTCATAGGACAAGCCCCCCAGAGCCCTGAATAGACTCTCTTGTGACACCTTTAACAACTGGAAATTTCTTTTATTTAATCTCTGGCTTTTGAATGTTTTGCATGCATTTTCTCAAGCCTTTCCCTATTGAAGCCTGTTCTTCCAGGAGAAATGATCATTTTTCCAGTCCCTTTCTTCTTCCCCTCTCTTTGCATCTTGCTTTCCAAATTAGTTCTTTTGGGGTAGAAGAAAAAGCAGTGTATCTTGTGTATTGGAGAAGCCCTGGGCACAGTCAGACTCCACATAAGAAGGGGACAAAGCTGCAATATGGGATATTAATTTTGGTGCTGCATAGAATCATTGAATTGTTTAGGTTGGAAAGGACCTTTAAGATCATCGAATCCAACCATTAACCTAACACTGCCAAGTCCACTACTAAACCATGGCCCTAAAGACCATGTCTACTTGTCTTTTAAATACCGCAACCACTTCCCTGGGCAGCCTGTTCCAGCATTTGACAACCTTTTCAGTGAAGAAATTTTTCCTGATATGCAATCTAAACCTCCCCTGGTGCAACTTGAGACTGTTTCCTCTTGTCCTATCACTGGTTACTTGAAAGAAAAGACCAGCTTCCACCTCACTATGACCTCCTTTCAGGTAGTTGTAAAGACCGAGAAGGTCTCCCCTCAGCCTCTTTTTCTCCAGACTAAATCTATATACAGTTCTACATGGACACCTGGAATTTCCCAGAGGCATGAAAGCAGAATTAAATTTTCTTCACAAACTAACACAGTGTCAGGAGTGAAAAGCCACCTGTGAAACAAGGCATGTCCTACAAAAATATATTCTGGGCTGATTTTTTGGTAAAAATAAGCATTAAGGCAGAGCCCAGCAGAATTGTATTGAGTTTCCTGTCCCCTTTTTTTTTTTTTTTTTAAACAGAGGTGAATTAAATGTATTTTGTTTAAGATAACAGAAATGTCCACTGTTATTGTACAGATATTGTTACCTTACCTGACAGGAAAATAAATACTAAAATCCCATTCCTTACATGGTGTACATCAACCTATTGCAGGTAATTGTTACTAGATTGATGAGCTATGTAATATAATCAGTTATTATAGAATAAACATGCTATAAATACCTCTCCCAATGGAGTACACCAGTGGGGCAGATGCTGCTTGTGTTTTGTCACACTGGTTGCAGTGAAGCTCTTGCATGGTCCTTCTCACTGAAGGCTTGTTTCATGCCCTTGCATCAAAAAAAACCCTGGGCTAACTTCACAGAAGTCGGTCTTAAGGTTACTCTTCTTCATTCACAATGCAGAAAGTCCCCCCGGGAACAAGTAGAAATTTCAAATAGCAACACAGCTCATATATTCTCAAACGCTAAAAGAGAAACTTTGATGTTCAACTTTTTAAAACCTCTCAGAAGTACTTTTTCCTCATTATCACCTCAGTTGGGTAACCTTTATACTTGCCTTTCAGAAAAATATTCAAGCACATGAAGACTCTAGCTTCCCTATTGCTGTTATTTAAAACAGATTATTTTCTGTGACTATTTTTATTTGCAAGATTTCATTGGTTATGTATTCCTGGTAAATAAGATTCAAGAGGGAGTGAACTAAATTTCAAGCTACTTTCTGCAATTCTACCACGCATTCTTGCCTTGCTGGATATATGCACATCTATGTTCCAGCACAGTGGCAGGAAATAATGTGTTTCATGCAAGTGCCTGGTGTTACTCATTTTGATTCACCTCACAGTGCAGGAAGCCTCCTCCGGGAAGAAGTAGAAATTTCAAACAGCGATGAGGGCCCACATATTCTCAGCCACAATCTGATCAGCTGGAGGTGAGAACAGCCAGTTTCTCGCTGAGAAAGAAAATCTTTCAGATTATCTCATACATGATTTCATTCCGGGAAATGAAAGAAGAGGGGAGAATTGAGATGATACAAGAGTGTCTTTGTTTTACAGCTTTTGCGAAACTTTATCTTGAATGCCTTGCCATTAGTCTTAGACCAGAAACAATTTCTACAGAAGCAGTAATCCTGGAGGAAGTTGCAAACTGATCTTCTCTTTTAGGCTATACTAGAACTGTGTGTCTCCAACAGCAAACAGATTTTCAAGAGTCAAGAATACAGGTAACTATACACTATGCGAGACATGATAGTTTAGGGAATTAATCAAGCTAAAAGCTTTGAGAACTTAATGAATCAAGAAGAACTTAATGAAAGAAGAAGAAATTCTACTTTTTCTTCACTGTCTTCAGTTTCTGTCTCTAGACATCACAGACTCATCAACCCATTCACTCACCATTTTCCTGATGTCCTCTATGGACAGAGTTTATTAACATGTTGCATATACAGGAAAGTGCAGTTTACCACACCTGGCCATAAAAAGGACTGCCATAATAGAGGGGTCCAGCTGTGTGTAGGGTAGGGTCTAAAGGAATCATCAACTCATGACAGCTAACCAAGTAGGAAAAAAGACTGAGTTTCAATACTCAGGAATTCTTGTACAAAACCTCCTCATATACTTCAGTGCTTCATGAATAAGTAGTCAAGACCTTAATCTAAAAACACCATTACATATTGAATTCAGAACAGTTTGCAAAAACAAAACGGTAGCTTAGTGAATGGAGTGCAGGTCTGCCTCTTAGGGGAACAGGGCTTGCCATTGGTGAAATACCTGCTAATTTCTGTGCTCAGCATGGAGTGTAGTACCTAAGGAGGTCAGCATAACTGAGGAATGTCAGCCCATCCCTGAGCTCAAACAGTACTGTAGATACACTGTAATGTTACCAAGATATTCCACCTTCTTGTGCCTCACCTACAGACCAAGATAAGGGCATTTTACTTCTTTCTCAAATGTTGGGAGATCTGAGTTACACACAAAAAAAATTTGCAAAGGATCAGTAGAGCTACTAATATTTTTTAATGCTTACTCATTTATTTCATGTTTACTCTGAGATCTTTCATTGAGAAAGTATATCGTGTTGTTAAAAGACATAATCTTGAAGGGTTTCACATCTATGTAGTGAGTACAGTTCTTTGGGAGTGTGAAATTTTGGAAAGATAGTCAGGTGATCTCCAGCTTTTACCTGCTCATCTAGCCAGATTCTGCTAAATCTCCAGTTTAAAGCCCTCTTCTCCCTTCCTCTCTCCTCCTCAGAGGAGTTCTGCTGCTCTCCAAAGGATGCAGCTTGATGGCATTTCCCCCCACTCCAAAAGTGCTGAAGAGGAAAGCATTTTTTTTTGCCTTAGGAATTCCCTGTCTTTATGTCTTGCTTCAGTGTTGGGGACAGAATATTTGTGCAGCATTCAAAATAACATCTGTCTCTTATTATACCAGATATAAGTTCCTAATAAGAAGAGAAAGCTTCTTCATGTCGGGTAAAGTGGGATGCCTATTGTTGTGATCTGCACCAGGAAAACAGGAGAAGATGTGATCTTTCCACTAAGATGGACTAAGGTCCTTACTAAGGTCAGATGTTGTTTTCTTCAGGATTCACAAATGGCCTTTTCTGGAAATATCAAAGCAAAGTTTTCTGTGAGTTCACACAGATGATGAAGAATCTGACCGTAGTTCATTTTAAAATCCTATTCCCAGATGACAGAGCACTGTTCTGTAATTTTGTCTTTCACGCTTCTTGGTGTGCTTTGAAACACAGCATCTGTGAATCCAAAGGATCTCAAAGTGCTCTGCAGTCAGGGATAGAGAAGTCTATTTGCCTTTGAAGAACTGCACTGATGCAGTCTGCAGACTAAAGGACTATTATTCTTCGATCCTCCAGCTGCTAGGAAACCTTGCTTACTTTGATAAGTGATCATAGATTTGTCTGATGGGCTTCATGTAGATATAGTTTAAAATGACAACTAAATGCATTGGCAGTTAAAGTACACTGATGACTTTTGGACTCAGGTGCTGTTTCCTTAATTGACTACTTTTGCTTTGTTTTTAATGGACAAATTTGGTATATTTAAAATTACTGAGTCCCAGGTCTATCCTAACATCCAAGTGCCCTTCAAGCCAAAATGGCAATAAAAATAGCAGAGGTGTTTACATGAAATATTTGTATTTATGGTTGAGATTTTTTGCAGGGAATTTGGAAAAAAAAATGGCAATTTTTTCATGTGAATCAAGACTTTTATTTATCATTTACAATTTCAGTTTGCTTTGTTAAATGTTTTACTCTTGCCCTCTGACTTTTTTGCTTTTGTAATGGCTCAAATAAGGAAACAGTTTTGAAAAGCAGAAAGAAATACTTGGGTGAAATAAAAGCAAAGAAGCAGTGAAAAGAGAAACAAAAACTCGTCCCCTCCCAGCTGTGATGCTATTTAAAATTAACATGTTGTTTGGCAGAGTTGTTTGGCTCCTGCCATATAATGACCTGCATTTTGAAATGCTTTCCTTCTTTGGAAGTTTTGTTTTGTTTTGTTTTTGTTTTATTGTGAGGGAGCCAACATACATATCTCACAGAATCATAGAATTGTAGAAACATTTGGGTAGGAAGGGACCTTTAAAGATCATCTAGTCCAACCCCTCCTGTCATGGGCAGGGACTTCTTTCACTAGATCAGGTTGCTCAAAGTCCCGTCCAACATGACCTTAAATGCTGCCAATGACAGTGCATCCACAACTTTTCTGCGCATCCTGGTGCAGTGCCTCACCACTCTAATTGGAAAAAAATTTCTTCATTATACCCAATCTAAATCTACTCTTTCAGTTTAAAATCATTCTCCCTTGTCCTGTTGCTACAGACCCTGGTAAAAAGGCCCTCTCCATCTTTCTTATAGGCCCCCTTTGAGTACCAAAAGACTGCAATAAAGTCTCCCTGAAGCCCTCTCTCCTCCAGGCTGAACGACCCCAATGCTCTCAGCCTTTCTTCATAGGAGAGGTGTTCCAGCCTTCTGACCATTTTCATGACCCTCCTCTGGATCCACTCCAACAGCTCCATGTCTTGCTTGGACTGCCACCCCCAGCACTGGATAAAGGTGGTGTCTCACAAGAGCAGAGTACCAGGGAAGAACCACCTCCCTTGACCTCTTGGCAACACTTCTTTTTATGCAGCCCAGGATACAATTTGTTTTCTTGGCTGCAAGTGGACATTGCTGGCTCACATCCAATTTTTCATCCACCAGTATCCCCAAGTCCTTCTCCACAAGGCTGCTTTCAATCTATTCATCCCTCAGTTTTTACTGATATTGGAAATTGCTCTGACCCAGGTACAGGACCTTGCACTTGGCCTTCTTGAACTTCCTGAGGCTCGCAGTTCGCACAGGCCCACTCCTCAGGCCCATTAAGGCCCTCAAGCAAATCAGCTGCACTATGGAGCCTGATGTCATCCACAAACTTGCTGCGTGTGCACTTGATCCCACTACCTACGTAATTAATGAAGATATTAAATAGTATTTGTCCCAGTACAGACCCTTGAGGGACACCACTCATTACTGGTTTCCACTTGGACACTGAGCCGTTGACTGTAACTCTTTGGACATGGCCCTCCAATTCCTTATCCTTCTAACAGTCCATCCATCAAATACTTCTCTCTCCAATTTAGAAGTAAGATTGTTGTGAGGTATCCTATCTAAGGCCTAATGGAAGTCCAGGTAGATGGCATCAGTAGCTCTTCCCTTGTTCACTGATTCAGTTGTTCCATTGTAGAAGGCCTGTAGCTTATTGTTCCAATACGACTTACATTTTTACAATGGTGTTCATGATCAATGCCTTTTACAAGCAGCATCTAGTGAGTCATTAAACCAAGCAGAGAATGTGTTATTTCACATGTTTCATAGAGAGAAAATAGGCTAAAAGACAGAACCAAGGCCTGTTATTGGTAGAATTTGGTCCTCTGTAAAACAAATAATTTCCTTCTTAGTATTTCTTATTCACTCTCCATTCTGGCAGCCTGAGACCCTTGTACCTGGTCTGCAATATGAACCTGTGCGTTTTTCAGTCATTCCAAAATTGATCTTTCTCGATTATTAAATGTGGGCAATTGCTGGAGCCAGTTCTCTTTTACGTGTTCGCACTCCCCTATTCATTTCACACATTTCCTAAGCCCCGAGTTTAGTTTAGCAGGTTTAGTGCTTTTGCCCTTGCTTTCACAATCTTGAAAGCTGAAGGCCTCACCCACATCTCTGGCCTAGTCTCCTTTTGCTTTCTGCATTATATACTCCTATAGCTTGCCACTGACTCTTTTGAATAGTGGCTGAATAAAGTGGCAAGACCACAGTGTATAGAGGTGCAGCAGATAGTACTGATCTGCTATTTGAAAATGAGCTGCATGGTCACTTTGCAGTAGTTCAGACTGATGTAAATACTTCTAGAAGGAACCATATCTTATATGGTAAGAGAATTATGGGAGATAGCTGTGTTTGGGCTCAGTGCCCAGCACTGTTGTTCTCAGAGTAAACATTTTACTTTTCTCTGCTTCCAGTCCACAACCAAAATAGGAGAGCCTTGTCTAAAATTAACTAAAGAGGCTCTTTCATCTCAAGAACATTTAGATTTGGTATTTCAAGTAAATGCTTTAAAAAGAGTAATTTTGTTTTACAGCAGCAGTCTCTTGGAATGTCTGGGCTGGATGCCCTTGGCCAGATCCACATGAGGTCTTCATAAGTGGGAAATGATCTTTATCTCCATTTATCCTTCTTTTTTTTCCCTCTCTAATTTTAAAATACATTGGCTGGAGAATTGCATTGCAAACTATGTGACATGTCTTTTTGAGGGTTTGTGTGTCTATTAATAGGTAGGACTTGAGCATGTGCTCCCACATCACGCCTTGTTGTGGGGACAGAATTGAATGGATATAAAGTAGAAAAATGAAATTTCAGCATCAGTTCATTTCAGGTTCTAATGTGTACTTTTCAAAACCTCTTTCCAAATGACAACAAGTTCTGTTTCCTTAGAAAACCACAGTGTTTCTTGCCATAAGGACTTCAGAAAGACAATCTCTGTAAACTCAACTGTACATGCTTTTCAAAATTCGTTTCCTTGAGAAAGGAAAAACTGCAATGCTTATTTAAATTACTTGGTGACCTGACTCTTGTACCAGTGAAGGCAATAGTAAGCACTGTCCTGATTCCTATGGAAGAAGGATCAGGTTCCTAGATAGCTAGACAAATATTTACCAGGCTGGGAGGAGCCTGGTAACACCCTCCAAAATAAAGATTGCAATATAGCCTTCATTTATAACTTCCTGTTCTCACATGTTAATAACTTCCTCATGGATTAGTCTTTCTGGCAATTCTCCATGTTTGGTTTCTGCCTGGAGGTGATGTGTGTATTTGGAAAAAACTCCTACCACACTTTTGACTAGGCAAGCAGCCAAAATGGCTGAGATTTGTTGCTTAGTCTAGAGGTAACTGTCCTTGAGGACCTGCACCTTCTCCTGAATGGGGAAAAAATTAGAATTGTCAAAGCTATTAAGTGATTCCAAGATCACTTTTGAGCCAGCGTTGGACCTTTTGGAAGTGATTTAATGATGTCACATCACATTATTATTGCTGTTTCATGTCTGAAGAAATCAGTCCATTTAGAGTCTCCGTTAAATCTTCTTAGGGGTCAAGAAGTGAATGGGCAATTTTCTCTTAGTTTCCTCATTCTTTCTTGTCAGTGGAGGAAGGAGAGTGTAAGAAAGTACAGATGGCTTCTAGACTACCTTCTCTCCTTTACTTACACAAAATAATGCACATTTCCCTCTGCATTTGGGGGAGTTAGCCAAAGAAAACTCTTCCTTCAAGTATTGAACAGTGTGTTTAAAACAACACAGATCAACCAACTAAAATCTTTTGCATACTTTGAAAAGCTAGGAGGCTTTCTGTCCAATCTTGAAAGGTTCTGAGTTTCTTCAGCAGAAATAAATGAAGTCAAAATTACTTGTCTCTCCTTTGTTCATTACAGACACTAATCTGAAAACTGTGAGTACACAATTTTAAAGGTGTGGGTAGAATATGTTAATTCCCCTTTCCCTATTCCTTTTTTCCCACAATAGGAATCCTGTCTACAAAATATTCCTGTCCCGTGGTTTGTTTTTTTGTTGGGTTGGGGTTTTTTTTGATATTTCACTATCACATCTCTGGATACGATAACAATTCTGAACTGGAATGCACGGTATTTCCTTGCTCCTGTAGAGGAATCGAGACGGGATATTGAATCAGACATTCTGAATCTGCAAAGCTCTCTCTTTTTCCTTATCCATATGGTCTGGTGTCTCCTGTACAAGCAGTGTCCTGAATATTGCTTGACACAGGGATTGTGGTAGGACAGTATGAAAAGACTGGAAGGGTATTGCTGTTTTTTTCTTTCTAATTTCTAACCCATCAAGCAAATAAAAGTGATAAAATGGCACAAATAGAACAACCTTAGTCAGGAAAATCATGTTTGCAGTTTGTACCTATGGTAGATAACTGGATGACAGGAGAGCCTTGTGCTTAGTGAGGGGTGCACAGGTATGAACTCTTTCTAAAATGGCAGGATATCAGTCAGCTGTAGTCCAAAAGCTGTGTGATCCTGCTATCTGAATGCCACATTGGAGCAAACGTTGCATTTCAGGATAACTTATTAGCTTGGGATCGTCATTGTGCCAAGACATGCAACTTCTGGTTGCTTCAGAGACTAAGCAAATGTCAGGCCAGAGCAAACCCCACAGACATATCCTCAATGTGCCCAGTGAGGCAATCACTGAATTTATTTTCTCAGTTCAGCACTCGAGGGGATTTAAACCCATAACTGAAGGCCTCCACTATGAGGCTTTATCTAGCAAAATTGTTCTAGTGTAGTCCTGATGGGGTTGCATGAGAGAAGGTCTGTTATGTTGTTAGCCCAACCTCTCTTTTAGGAGACCTAGTGTTGGGTGGGCAACATTGAAAGAAAGAAATTGACTGGAGACAGCCACTCAACTAACGTATTTGAATTTCTCTGGACTTTGCCTGATCATATGAAATGAGGAGTGCAATGAAGTGTAAACCTCTGAATATCTCCATCAATGGATGCCTAAGAAGGAGATTATAGGTTCTTCTGTCTTGGAAAGATCTCTTTCAGCACTTGTGGCTTTAGGACCTTTCCAACCTTCTGGATTGAGCATTTCAAACCTGTGCTGTTTCGCTGAGGTGTTTCCTGAATGACAAACAGTGCTAGAAAACATGATGAACAGAGAAGCTATTGTGCTAGACTCCATACAAGCTAAACTTTCATCCCTATTTTTTGCATTACATTTCAGGATGCCACTGTGCCAAGGCATTGTACAAACAGAGTTTGCTAAAACTACAGTTTCTACTTCACAGAATTTAAGTACAATTTATGAAGAGCAAATGCAGAGAGATGGGATAGTACAAGAAAACAAAATGTAGCAATGTTGGTCACTGTGACAGGCAATGACTGACTGAATATGGATGAATGAGGCTGAACAAGGGAAATGTGGACCCTTTCCTGAATGAGATGGATAATTTGGAACATGGATGGAATGCATGTCACAGGTAAGGCTGAGGTTTATGGTGCCTTAGTCTTCACAAACAAGATTTCCCAAGCCTTTGCTTACTGAGACAGTGCAAGGAGAAAAAGCTCTACTAGCAGTGGAGAAGGGTCAAGTCAGGGATTATTTCTGAGAACTTGACCTCTCTCAGCCCATAGGATCAGATCAGCTGCATCCATGGTGCTGAGATAAATGGCTGGTGTCTTTGCACAGCCATTGCCTACCATCTTTTAAAGGTCATGGAACTTGAGAAGAAGCCCAATAACTGGAGAAAGGCAAATACTGCATCCATTTCAAAATGAGGTCAAAAGGTCAACCTGGGAAGCAACAGGCCAGTCAGCCTCACTTTGGTCTCTGGAAAAATAGTGGAACAAGTCCTCTGGAAAAGTGGCCACATGAATCACCTTCTGGTGATTTGGAACAGTCAAGATCGATTTTTCAAGAATAAATCATGGTTGACCAAACCGATTGCCTTCCATGATAACAGGACTGGATTTGCAGATAAGGGAAGACCAGTGAATGTCATTTACCTCCTAGCAAGGCTTTAGACAGTCTCTTCAGCAATATTTTTCTATCTAAGTTAGGATGTTACAGTCTGCCTGGGTAGACAATTAGAAGTCGTTACATGATCAGACTCAAAGGGTAGCATTGGATGAGTCCTGCCATACCGGGAGGTCCGTAACAACTGGACTGCCACAAAACCTGTCCCATTTAATATCTTTATCAGTGACCTGGAGGAGGTGAAAATGTGTGCTTGTCAAGTTTACAGACACCAAACTGAGGGAAACAGTAGATGCACTCAAGGGCTTGGCTGCCATCAACAAGGACCTTGACACGGACAATACAGGCTAAGACTGATTGATGGGGGAGTAGAACTGTAGAAAAGGAAGATAATAAGACAGACATGAGCTTGCAGTGTATCCTGGCAGCAAAGAAGGCCAACAGCATCATAGGCTGTCAGAACATAAGCACAGCTAGTAGATCAAGGGAAGTGATTACCTCCCTCTACTCAGCATTGATAAGACCACATTTAGATACTGTGTCTTGTTTTGGGTCCACCAGAATAAGAAGGACATGGGCACATTGGAGCAAGTGCATCAAAGACCACCAACATTGAAGACTGAGGCCTGGAGCACTAACCCAGTAAGGAGAGGCTGATGGATCTAGGCTTGTTCAGCCTAGGGAGGAGACAGTTTTGGGGGTACCCAATAGCAGCCTGTCAGTACATGTAAAGGGGATATCAAGAAGATGGGGCCAGGCTCTTTCTAGCACTGAAAAATGGGAAGATAAGACACAAGAGGCATAAGTTGAAACAACAGAGATGCAGGCTGGAAATACAGAGAAACATTCACATTTCAACAGTCAAGTCACTGGGCAGGTTGTATGCACTACATCCTCAAAGATTTTCCAGACCAGACTGAATAAGACTCTGAGCACCCTGAGCAACCTGTTCTGACATCATAGCTAACACTGATCTTGAGCAGGAGTTAGGGCTAGAGACCTTGTGAGGTCCCTTCCAAATGGATGTAACCTGTGAGCCCATAGATGCATATTTCCTATCCCATTATTTGTTTTGTTTTGACCATACACAACAACATATAAATAGATTTATAAAACTATATATAAACCAGAGCAGGATGTGCTTCTCAATGTTTCTTTGCACTATGTCTGGTAGAGCAGGGTCCACTTTTCAGTTGAGACCCCAAAGAAATAATTTTCTGCAGTTGATTTCTTGAACCATGAAACTATACTGTCAGTATCACACCCCTAAACAGGAGGAGTAGTGTGAGGTGAAACTGGCCACCATGGGAAAGGTTAAGAAATGCTGTCTCTCACTTCTCCTGCACTTCAGCTTTCCCTAAACAATTGTGGAATATGTCTGTAGGGTTTCGGTATTCTGGTTTATAATGGATGAAGAAAACCTTACAACGCTCTAGGTGGTTGAATCATCTCTTTAATACATGCTACAAGCTCCTCTGAACTAATGCTTCTCTGAGTTAAAGCGTCTGTCTCGGTAACTCTACATGTGAGTCTCAAACACTTTCTCCTATACCTAAACCCTCTAAACTTGCCTGCACCCCATGTGGCTCATTGTTGAGGATACCCACCCACACAGTTGAAAATTAGCTTGAATGTAAGGTGAACTATACATTTAAAAGTACCTGCTTTTCTCTTCTGACTATATAAGAAGCAAAACAATGAGATTAGATTAGGTGTTTCCAATGCAGATATCCATATTGGGTAAAATTAATATCTTTAGTCAAATTAAGACACTTTTGGGGGAGTGAGAAACAGATAGGCTGTATCAACATAGGTAGTGTAATATTTTATGGAGAAAAAAAGATAATCTGACCTTGTTTTACAATTTACCTGTTCAGGGAACTGTTTACAATACTTAGCATTTTTCAATGGGGTGAGTTTTTTTGGCCTTGCTGTCAGCCATCAGATCTTGTTAAGTCTCTTTTGCTGGACAAAAGAGGTAGTTATTGAAGTTTCATTCCTCAAGTAGGTACTAACGGCCTGTAATCAAGTCATGCCTCAATGTTTTCTTTGATTAAAGTAAACAAATTGAGTTCCTGAGTCTTTCTGTACAGTATGTTTTCAGTCCTTAAATCACTTCGGTGGCTCTTCTCTGAACCCTCTCCAATTTAGCAACCTGGAGCCAGAACACTATGTATGATTGTATGATCTTTTTTTATTTTTTTTTTCTAATCTCTTTTTTTTTTTTTTTCTTTTGCATCACAAAATCCACTGACATCCAGCTCTTGGATCTGTTCCCACCAAATGCTGATATCAATCTGTGTGTTTGTAGTGTGCTCTTCTTATGCCTGGCTGGAAGAGTGTTAACATGAGCTCAGTGTTTGGCTGCTTGCCTGGGCTGACATGAACTTTCCCCTGCAATCACCACATCAGGACTTCTCCTTGCAGTGTCAGGGTTGGAGGCAGCCATAGCCTGAATGGAGGAAGACGAAGAAGAGACAACTGCAGTCATAGTCTGAATGGAGGAAGATGAAGAGGCAACTGCAGCCATGTGTCTGTCAGACCAGCTAGTGATAAAGGAATGTGTCTGACACACCAGTAAAATGAAGAGGAAGGGTGATGACCAAGCTGTCTGCAGTCCTCCTCCTGTACAGAGAAGCCTGAACTATATAGTCCTGCATTTATACTGTAAAAGATTCTTAATTTATGTAATTTAAAGTTGGAAAAGATTATTGGATCACCCAGACTACCCTCCTTTCTGTCATAGGATGTTCCTTTTCATCCGTCTATTCTTCTACTTATCCCAGCAATTTGTAAGTGGCAAAATTCACCAAGAAAAGCAGTCAAAACCAGTTCTAACTTGTGTCTAAGTTAGGAGCACAGTCCCTGTGAGTTTCCTCCGCAGCCAATGGAAAAGACTGAACTTCCTCCAAAGGGTGATCCTCCAAGGGGAAAATCTGAATTGCTCTCAGGAGAGACCTAGGATGACAGGCTCCAAATTTGGCCATCTCAGATAAATTACTACAGAAAGGCAAAGTCACTTTGGCCCTTTGTCTTGATTTGGAGACATGAGGAGTTTTTCCCTTGGGATACTTACCCAATGGCTATTCATCCCGTTATTTTATTTCCTTTCTGAAGTATCCCGGCTTTGATTTTCAGCCATGAACTCCAGTTACCTCTTTCTCTGGTAGATCAGAGAATCCTTTATAACCAGCATTTTGTTCCTGTGAAAAGAGCAGATTTACCACATGCAGACTGAAGGAGACTTCAGCCTTCTCTTATTAAGTGATAATCTGCCAGTCTCATACAGGTGATGGGTCTCTCTGCAGCCACTGCCGCTTACTATCTTGAAGTCATCAGGTACTATGATACCCGATGTACCACTGCCACGGTACCACCACAAATCTTCTCAGCATTACTTGGGGAACAGGAGAAGGCCTGGCTTGTGACTAGAAACTGGTGAAAATATGAGTACATGGTCAAGACTACCTGTTGTACCTTTTCTGCAATTGTGAAGACTTTGCTTTCATGATACATGCGTAGATGCTCAAAACCAACATACTGTTCTTGGCCTCCCTTTTTGGCCCCTCACTTCTTATCACGCTGGCTCTGGATGAAGATAATCTTGGAGAAGGCCTGATGAAATCCTAAAATTTTTATTCCTGTTAATAAACAAGATAACTAGCACCAAGATAACTTGCAGTTCACAGCAGTCATTGCAGAGGCGGGCAGAGCCAAGCTGAGTAAGGATGTCGCTTAAGATCTGCCCTGACCATCAACTTAAATCAACTTTATGAGGTTTGCTCAAGGTCTCACGGAAAATATCATAGAATCATAGAATGGTTAGAGTTGGAAGGGACCTTAAAGGTCACCTAGTTTCAATCCCCCTGGTGTAACAAAGAATCAGATCCTAAATTCCTAAATTCCAGAGTAGTTCTTAAGCTTTTGGTCCATCCTGTCTCAATGTGCCATTAACCCGTCTCTGGAGTTATGGCTATCACTAGCCTAACTTTGCTTGATTCTCACGTGCCATCCTGTGATGCTTGAAATGCCTGATTTTCTAAGTCCCCACAACCAGTGGAAATTAACAGCAGTGTCTCACAAGCTTTGCTCTTCAGCAGCTCAGGGATCTGTGCAGTAAGGAAGTCTGAGCAGACATTTCGTGCATTTCCTAATGAGCTGCTGCCTGAGTGCACAGTCATTAACATCACTCTGGCACTCACCAGCTGCTACTTTGAACAGCCCCTGAATGAAAGGGTCAGCTGCACATGATCAAGCCAGCTGAGTCAGTGATCCTTAATCTACCCTGCCATTGAAATGTAACTCTGGTGCACATCCTCCGACTGCGCGCAGAGCCCACCCTGGACAGGTGCTGGGTGGCTCAGCTAGATAAACTCCTCTTGGAACGAGCACAGAGATTGTGCCTGTGAATCCAGATACTTGGAACGTGTCAGAATAAATAGACATTTTCACAAGACTGGGGGTGTGCGTCTGTATGCAACATATGTCAATCCCCTATAGAACAGAAACAGTCCAATGCAATTAGAATGGAAGACAGAAAAGTAACGTTTCAAATTATGCCCTGGATGGCTGGGTTCTGGTCCATCCTACATCAGCCAGTCTTGGCATTTCATCCTTTCCAGCGCAACAGGAACTTAAAGCTGAAGATTGCAATGGAGGTTGCAATGGAGTGTGCTAACAGTGCTCTCACCCATAGGCAGTCTTCTACTCCAATGTCTGCTTTATTCCCTTAAGAGTCTGTGTAACGTGCATCACTGAAAGAGAGCTGGGCCTGCCTCCTGGGCTGAGGGGTACTGTATGAGATACACATAGCTATCTATGTCTATTACAGGGAAGCATAATATAACACACAACTCACACCAGTGCTAGTAGGGTACTTTTTTTTCCAACAAAGGAAAGAGGCTGGACCTATTAATAGAGAATATTCATACAAGCCAGGCTTTTGATCTGTCTACCACTTTCCGTTCCTTTACAAACAGCTGTTGTCTTAACAGAACACAACCTTCAAAAACTGAGTAGAGGCAGACATTTAAAGGCATGTTTTTAAACTGCACGTCCACCATGATAGCACCCCATGACTGTCCCTCAGCGGTGTTTCTGAGAAGGATCAGTGTAGTTGTGAATGACCTGGTTGGAACAGGATGCTGGTTGGAGGAATCTATGGATGATTTATGTTGCAGATATCAAGAGAGTGATAAATTCAGAAGAAAAGAGATTTTCGTTCCGGCTGGCTAACTTTGAAATTGTTCTAGTGCCCGTTCAACTGCTAGCACCTGTTGCATCGCTAGAAAAACAAGTCCCTTAAAATTTCAATATTCTTGTTCTCTACAGCCAGAAAAATCCCAATCTGTATGTCCAACTATATTCTATCAACTAAGACCTCCAATAAATCCAGTGGATGGGGTTTACCATTCCTTAAGCTCCTTACATGACAAACCATGATGAGATGTTTTTATTTTTAAAATGTTTTTTTCAGGTATCCTGCCATAGAGATGTACAAAATCTCATAGTCCCTGCAGGGATGGGTTTTATCCAACAAGGCACAAGGTCTATTTAAACATAAAGTGTACGGATTCTGTGACAGCCCTGTGACAGAAAGGCTTAGACTAGGGATGCAAAGCCTGGTCTGTGCATGGCTTGTGCTTTCCTATATAAACAGACAGCTGTACCTCTCCACATCTTGTAGTGCAATATCATCATCAAATTCTATGATTCTATGATTCTATGAATATCATCATCTTCCCACTCAAGTTTTCACCTTCCACTGTTTTGTCTCTCCTTCTTTTGACCACTGGAAGTTGTGCATAAGTGGTTTAAGCTAACCTGTTGAACTTTGTGTTTAAATGGAGGAGGAACGAGCACACAATCACTGTTTGTCTGTTTCCACAGGTCTGAGACATTTCAGTGTGTTTTTTCTGAACCCATCAGGAAGACAGAGAGGTGTCACTGTGGCTTTAAGCCATTGTTGTGCTTCTTCTTCCTGGGACGTCCTGGGGCCAGTTGCAAATTAGCTAGCCTTTCTAAGAACAGCCCAGCCAAGCACCACTGCAGTATGCTGCCAAAATGGGCCCGGCGCTTCCCCATCCTGCCCTTTACTGAGGTTTTTGAAGATATCCTAATGAAGGCAGTCTCATATTTATTTTCTGTAGCATATATACTAAGAGAATTTTCCCTCTAGCGGATAGAGATGTTGGGAAGTGCCTTATACCACTTTCATATACCATAAATAAGATGGAACAGGATGGACCAAGAAACAAAATGCTTCATCCTTTGTCTTTTGCCCTTCACTAGTTAAGACCAGACTTCCTGATCTATCTCTGTAATATAACTCACCAGAAATATCCAGGCTGACTGCTAGCTGAAAGAATAGTTTAAAATGCAGTGGGTACAAAATTTAGCCTATTACATGATCTTGAGATGAGTCAGTCTTATGCTTGGTAATCTAGGAAGTAAGTAGGAATACAGGTTTATCAGAAGATAGAAGGAGATGAAGAGGGAAGCAAGATAAAATTTTGGAAATGAGGCAGAAGGCTGAAAAAGAAAGGCCTAGAAAAAATGCTGTGAGATGAACGTGGTATGGAGTTGAAAAGGACCAAAGGAAGGGGGAAAAGCAACTGAGGGTCAGGTCAGAGCTGGGGGAGAAGTGGAAGATTAAGGGTCAGTGAAGCACACTGACTCTGGCCCAATTTTTGTCCTTTTCTTTGGCCCTTGGGAAGGCACAACCAGGGCTTTGGGGTCTAGTGAATTTGCCTTCCTTTCTTCCCCTGTACACTCTCTAAGATCTATTGATGTGTGCAATTTACAACTGTGATGTGATGTAAAAGCAAGGTATATGGTAGAAAGCGTTTGCAAGATTAGGCCTCTACAATAGCAAGGTCTTCAGAGCATGGACTAGATTCTCAGCTGGTATAAACTGAGAGGGCTCCATTGAATTCCCATACTCTTTAGTCTTGAATTAAGTACCAAGCATGTTAGTGACTGAATAATGATAGGAGAATCTCCTTTTTAACTCCTAGAGGTCCTACCTGGGTCCTTGAGCTCAAACTTTTTGTCTCTTTAGAAATTTAAACCATGTTTGTTCCATTCTTACATCCAATGGAATTTGCAACATATCTGCTTTGTAGTCTGGACAAAGCTTGAAGATTTCCCCAAACACAGTGTGAATCAAACCACACAGGAATGTTTGTAAAGAACATCTTCGACCCTTTGAAAACATATTCAGTTCTCAGAAGCACTAATGCATTCCACATTTGGTCATTAAACACTAATTGGTAACATGCTGTGGATGGGTTCACTCTCTGACCAGTCAGTATTTCCTAGGTCACAGCACCGCAAGACCTCCATGCCCTCATGTGACCTGCCCTTTTGAACTTTTAATCCTTCAACTCATCAGAGAGCATTAATAGCTCGGGCCACTTTGGAAACCACAGGCATATTTTTCCCTGGTTGTTTCAAAGTTTGCATGGTTTCCCCTCCATCTCCCCCTCCCGCCCCCTCCTCGCTGATGATGCAGGATGTCTTTTGGGGGCCTAATTGAAGGCTTCAAAGTGCCCGATAGTTTATTATGAAACTATTGTCCTTGGTAAATGTCACAGGACTCATGTTTTATTATATTTATAACCTTTTTTCCATTAGTCTGCCATTTCCCTGAGAAATTATGACCTTGGCTCTATCAGTTTAGCCAAGCTGGTTTTATATATAGCAAACGTGTGCGTGCGCAAAAAAAGGAGAGGGGGAGAAGCCATCAAATAGCTTTCTATTAAAATAGTGCTTGTACTGGCCCCTCCTAGAGTATGGTAAGCAATTTAATGGCTGCGATAAGGGAAGAAATCAGGAAACAAATTATGCCAAACATTAAAGTCTCAGGTGGTGTCTCTGACTCCAGTGGACATAGAGCAATAGATCCTTGTTGCTGTCAGGTCTATTATTTAAAATAAGTTTAACCCGATTGTTCTTATCAGAAACATGTTTAGGATTTTCCCCTCTTCCTGCTTGTTCCCTCACCCTCGTTGCCTTTGAGTTTCCTCACCCACTAGTTTGAAAAAAATTAAGCCATTTTGCTTTGCTGTATAAAATCCCCGTGGGGATTTTATATAGTCTCAGGGTAGACTACATATAAACTGTATCTCACCCTTCATAGCAGCTCAGAGGATGACATCAACTGGACCTCTGCAGGAATTTGGGAGAGAAATAATCCGAGCGCACTGAATGCAGGGCTCCAGGCTGGGGTGGGTCACAGGGTGCTTTTCAAACAGTAATCCCGGCATCATTTCTAAGAGTTCCCCCAGAAGTAACTAAAAAACATCAACCCTGTCATCAGCAGATGTATATCTGAAATACTGAGGTCTGCACCTCACCTGGAAGGTGGGGGGGGGGGGGGGGCTTTCATTCAAGGAAGGACCCAGAGCCTTTCTAAATGAACCAGTAAATGAACCAGTGCCAGGAAATGTTCCCAGGAACAGGAACGTGACTGTCTATACACTTACATTGTTAGACCAGTGCTGGGCACATTAATTTACTAGTATATATTTAGCCAGAATAGCTGAGCTCTGTACGTATGATCTTAAGGAGCAGGTTGAGCTCTCATTTAAGAAAAGAACATACTTAACTGACATTGGTCTTGCTTGCCTCCCACTGTGTGAGTGGGAGGTCAAATTCGTTAAAGTCTTTCTTTGAGAAGGAAAATGCTATAAAAACCAATGTTGGTTTGTTAGTTAGGTTTTTTGGTTGGTTTTTTTTTTTTTTTTTTAAGGAGCATTTTTTTTAGAAAAAAAAAAGTTCGGAGTTGTTTCCATGCTGCAGGATTTGAAATGGCTCCGTTTTTCATCCCCTTAGCCAACCTCTTAAACAAACAAAGCGGTTCTCACTGTGGACATTGACAGAGTTCAACTGCCTGCCTTCCTGGCCCAGGCATGTGGGGGCACAAGGACAAACAAAAAAATGAAGAAAATTTTGGGGATAGAGAAAACTTTTACAGAAGACTATGTCTTTATAAGAAATTTCACTTCTGAAAGAAAAAAAAAGATATTTTTGAAAGAAAATACTTCCTTTTTAATCACAATCTGGTCAGCAGTATTTATTAATTGAAATTACTGAAACTGTTATTTTGGTTTTGGTTTTTACTACCTCTCCTGCAAAGCACCCCTGTATATGGCATATATGTACTATCTTTTCTTCCAGATTAGTAAGGGCAGGATCTATCCTGCCCTTCAAGGATTCTGTCCTCTTGCCTTTGCCCCTCCCACATGTCTCTGGCAGTATGTTAAGCCATTGGAGTCATACTCTTGGCAACATCCCCACTTTTCAATGCTTCATTCCCAATTCCCACGTAAGGGCTGACAGAATTTGGTGACCTTTTGCATCAACACTTGTTTACTAAAATTAGATTTTTTTTTTCTTCCTAGCATATAACCAGACAGATTATACTCCTCAACCTGTCATCCATGTAGGGCAGGCAGCCCCAGAAATTGATGATGCAGAGGAATAAACTTCTTCATGGAGAGTAAAAGGAGCCCAAGGGGAAAAAAGCAAAACCGAATGATGTTCTAGCAGTTTGTATGCATCTATCTATAGTGTGCGTACCCATGCACATATGATATTAAGTGATGGTGTCAGCCACAAAAGGTTGGGAGGTTAGATACAGGTCAGATAAGCATCTAGCTATTTAGATGTGTCTTGAAAGTCCGTTTGAATTTAAAATGCATGGAAATTATTGGTAAAAATCCAATAGAATTGAACAATGCAGGGCTACTGCACATCTTTAGCTGGCTGGAGACAATGCTTGGAGTATCTGAGTTTCCTCATGATATTTCCATGACTTCTTGTAGACTGAAAGTGAAAATTAAAAGGACAACTAGGAAAGGAAAGGAAAACCTTCAATGTGATATTTTGAGGAATAAGTCTTCTCTGAAGGGGAAAGCTGCTTAATATTTGACCATTATTAAGCCCAGAGAAATAAACTGCAAAGGGTACATTTTTCCTAACCTGAGAATTATATTACACCTAGACTTATGTTAAGAATTACGGTCCCATGATACTTGCTGATGTATTAGCACATACAGAGTAATCACTCTCCACAAACTTCACAGTCTGGCTCTTTCTGAGATCTAAGAAGGTGATAAATAACAAGTAGAAGACAGTGAGAAGATTAACAGGAAGTTTTGGTAATCTGGGACTAGCTATACACAGAGACTTTTGTTAGTTGCTTTTTTTTTTTTTTTCCTGAACAATGAAACATTTAGTTAAAGGGACCTAGGCTACTAATCTTTTTTTGAATTGAGAAGTCAGTCAGCTTCCATTGGAGCTCATAGTCTGTCCGAACTGCTGGGTGTCTCTTTTCTCAGTGCACGTCTGACATGAAACTTGATGCCATACATTGGTGTGCTTAACGAGTGACTGGTGTATCAGTGCTTCAGCATCTGCCCTGCTACAAACTTCAGATAAGCCATTCTCAATGGTGGCTGTTCCACATCACTTTTCCTTTAGGTCACCAATTCTGAGAGCTAATTGAAAGTGTATGTTAACTACATCCTTCCAAGATGGACTATACAAAGCCTCTGAATGCTAACATAAAATGATCTTTAAGGCCACCTTGCATATCTTAAAGGAAACAGCCAGACTATATTTTCACTGTCTATTGACACGTAAAGCTGATGGTTTGGTAACACCAGCAGTCTTACTTTGATAGCCTAGGTCATGCGTGCACCTGAGAGACAGTGGCTGAAGACGAGTGCAGAGGGAAAAGAGAAACCATGTAGTCCTTCCAGCAGGGCAGTGAGTGATTCTGCCATGACGTACAAGCAGCACAATACCGCTATCCTCTCTGGCAGGCGATACGTCAGGGTAGAACGTTGCTCGTGTGACTGCTTTGCTCGGCCAAACGACCCACATACTTTCCTATGTGATGCTGGGGAAAGCGGAGTGTAGACCATCAAAGCCTGAAGTTTTCATTCTCTTCATGTGGTTACATTCACATTTGTGACACTGCAAGTGACGTAAAGTGAGAGGAAAAGGCTGCTTTTTCAACAAGATGCAAACACAGAGATATCTGTCCACTGATTTTAATCTCTGTTCACAAATACTCATTTATAACTAGATACAAGCCCCTGAGGTCATCCCTTCTTCTCTACCCCTGTTATAACCCTTCTCAGCAATGGAGTGGGAATATGACTGCCACATATTCAGCTGAGACAAGCAACACTTCATGTTCCTTAAGCTCACTTCTGCAGCATGTTTATACCTGGAGACATAATTACAGACCCTCAAAATCCAGCTGGCAGCTTATACCACCTTAAAACACAGAAGTAAAAACTGGAACCCCTAACTGGGGAAGAAGGAAGGATTCTGATCTTATCCTGCCAAATTAAAAGCATATCAGCAGTAGACTAGCTTGACATTCTCATACTAGAAAAGATGCTGAAGCAGTTTTTAAATGAAAAAAATTCTTTTTTGGCAAAAAGTGTTTTTTCCTCCTACAGTATATTTTTGTTGGAAATGCTGGACTTCCTTAATTATAAAAACAATCAGACCACTGACACTAAAATATTTCGGTCAGATGAAAGACTGAAACGATTCTTTTGGGTTAGCTGGCCGATGTTCTTCACGTTTCTTCACTTCCTTGTTCTTTTATATGTGCTTCTTAGACATATTATGTGTCCCATGATGGACCTTCTTGCATACTTAGTCACAAAGACCGTCTCCATTGCATTCTTTCCACTCTTTAACAAGAAGATCATGGTTCATTAGAGCACAGTCCATTGGCCAGGAAGGTTAACTTTTTAGGGGAAGTGTTCCAGGTTCCACAAGAAACAATAACACTCTCAGTCTGAATATTTCAGTTTTTACTTCTTTGCTGAAAATGTGAGCTCTCCTGAGAAAATACTGGTATCACAGAATCACAGAATTTTCAGAGTTGGAAGGGACCTCTAGAGATCATCTAGTCCAACTCCCCTGCTAAAGCAGGATTGCCTAGAGCACATTACTCAGGACTGCATCCAGGCGGGTTTGAAAATCTCCAGAGAATGAGACTCCACAACCTCCCTGGGCAGCCTGTGCCAGTGCTCTGTCACCCGAACTGTAAAGAAGTTTTTTCGTGTGTTGGAACGGAACTTTCTATGTTCCAACTTGTGCCGATTGCCCCTCGTCCTGTCACTGGGAACCACCGAGAAGAGTCTGGCTCCATCCTCCTTCAACCCACCCTTTAGATACTTGTACGTAATAATAAGGTCTCCCCTCAGCCTTCTCTTCTCCAGGCTAAAGAGTCCCAGCTCTCTCAGCCTTTCCCCATAAGGGAGATGGTATGTTTTATTTTATTTGACAGTACCTTGCATACTCCTGCTACTACCTCGCCCCTTTCTGCAGGTGAGAGACTGACAGTTTTCTGGATTTCTGCATGCTGTCATTGTTTTATTCTTTTTCATTTTCACTGAAAATTTCCGGAGAGTGACAGCACAGAGGCACCACTGATGATTCATTTTTTTACCATCTCCAGTCAGCAGTTGTTGGGGCTGTGACAGGTATTTTCCCTTTTGCTTTCTCCTGAGGGTCCCTTACATGTATCACTGGAAGGTGTGAGTTTTATACAAATTCAGTTTTATTGCTTATCTATGATCCATGAAATCAACTGGATCCTCTCTGTTGGATTCAATAGGCTTTTGGAGGCCCCCTTCATAAAGTTAGTCTTTACAATGAGCACAATAAGTCATGAGCAAAAGTGTCTTCTCGTTCGAGTAAATCAGAAATGTCTACACTCAGCTAAGTATTCCCCTTTTGTTACATCAAAATGTAAGTGCAAGCAACTCATAACTTGCTATCTCTGCCTGTACCTACTCCTTCTCCTCACCCAGAAACTTGGTGTTTTCTGGGGTTCTGCCTTGACAGCTCTGGCTCCAGACATGGGTTGTCCTCAGTCCTAACACAAGGGTGGTCCCTTGCACAGAAACACGCATACAAATATGCACCAATCTCAGAGTTACATTCTGAAAAGCAAACACCATTAATTCACTATGTTCCATAATTTTTTTTAAAAAATTGTAATGAATATTTATTGCCTTTCAATAACATGATTCACACAGATTCCTCCATGCTTTTCACTTCAACATTATTCCTTCAGTTAGTGCTGTGTTTTTAAAAAGTCTTAATATTTCTCATGCGTAATTATTATTTATAATCACGGCTTATTCTCACTTTTTTGTTGTTTATCTGTGAAGGGCAGACTGACTGCTTACGGTGACTATTGTGGATCTAAACCAAGAGACCTGAGAACTATAACTGGTCTAGAACCCATAATGAGAGGTCACCGTCTTGTCATCTGCCTCCAGAGAGTCTTGGCAATGCTGAGTTCGAATAGTCTTTCCATAACAAAACAAAGTTACAGTCAAGGTCAGAAGTTTTGTATTTCCTGAGCTGGAATTTTTTTCTTCTAATGTGTGAGGTGAGGAAGAGAGGGGTGCTTTGTTGTGATTCAGTTTTGTCATTGGCTGAGAAGGAAAGAAATCCTCAGAAATTTAAGAAAAAAAAGCAGAAATTCTCAGTGCCTGAAGTGTTTTGCAAGCATGTCATTTAGATTTTTCACATCTCAGCTGCCTATCCCAAGACTGGATATGCTTTGTATTCAGTTTTTGAGGGGGGAAGGTTGCTAGGTATGGACTTGCAAAACCTGAGTTCAAGGGTGTGTTCACCACAGGTTTCCTTTGCACAAGATGCTTAGGCTCAGTCTGCTGTGATATTTCATTTTCTATCTCCTGCTGATAGAAGCATGAAAGGAGCACTAAACACCTTTGGCTTGTTGTTTCTGCTTAGAAAATGGGTATAATTTTTCATCACTACTTCTTAGAAAAATACAGATGTTAATGATCAGGTCTTTAAACCATCAGAAAAATTCCAATATTTTGTCATTGGCTATCAGTAAAAGTACTACCCATTTTCACAGCACGTGCTCAGGACAACCAGACCTATGACATTCACTTATGAGGAGGAGTTTTCCTGTGTCCGGTGAAGGCGGGTGAATAATGGCTCTGCCAGAGCAGAGGAAAATGTGAGTGTTGCATGCGGAAACTGAGGCAGTGAAAACTTATAGGATGAAGTGATAGTACCATGAAGACAATTTCCACTGAGTTGTTTCTTAGATGCGTTTTGATTACAAGATTATTTTGTAATCTTCTGAAGGGTCCAGAAAGAGGATTTTTTCTTTCATTCTTCCTTCAAAATCTTTGTATTTTCAACATAAAAGAAAATATTACAGTGATAAGCAGTTACGTTCTTTTTATTGACTCTTAACTGGTTTTGACAAACAAAAAAAAATAAATCGTGGTATCTTTTTTTACAACATTTTTTTTTTTTTATTTAAAAGACTATAATTTAAGCTCACAGTGACCTTTGTTGCTTTTAAAAATATCTTTTCATTTAAGTTTTCAGTGATGGACTTTCAGGAAAACAACAGTGTTTTGGGTACAAACATTATGTTAAAACATTTACTTGAGCAAGGGCTTTTTTCTGCTATTACCTTCAATATTATTCATAAAATGAAATTCCAAACAGTCTTGTGTACACATGCAAGTGAGCTTATTGGTAGCCTGAGCTCTGGTCTATCCAAGTATCCAGCTGTTACATTTCAAACGGTGACCCATATAGTAGCCAGGGGAAGACATGGTCACTTTCCCAAAAAGCTGGTGGTCTTAAAATGCAAAGCAAAACTGAATTGGAGATATTTAAAAAGGATCACAAATCAAGAATAGAGTGAAGTCTGCATTGAGAACCTCCCCCAAGTGTTATATGAGAACAAGGGAGCATAAAGCTCTATTCTGGCTAAAAGCAGCTGTATTGCCTTAGAACAAGTAAACGGGATTACAAAGGCAAATCTAAGGCTGGCCTTTCATGTAACAATGAAAAAGAACATAACTTCCTATGATTTGTTTTCCCCCACTGCAGGTGGGAAACGATGCATTATCTCGATGAAGCATTTTCAGGTGGATGTAGAGTAGGCCCTAAGAGCCTCCTATTGTCAGGACAAAGAGATGAGGATCCCTGCCAGAGCTCCCATCTGTGGTCATCAGTGGACAAAGATGTCCTCCTAGGCTGAGAAACGTTCACCCTCTCAGTTTTTTTCATGTGTGCACTAGAATTTGAGCTATGCATGGGGAGCTACGGTGATTACAAAACACTCTCCTTGAAAATGTCTTTTGATCTCTGGCCTCCAAATTGCATCAACCTTCTTCCCTTCTGAGAAGAAGTTTCTCAGTTCTTAGAAAAGCCAGTGCTCAGTGGGGCTGCTTATGAACCTGTGCTCTAATGGAGGCATAAGTAGGAGGAACTAGAAATGCTCTAGTTAAAGGTCAGAAGTTTTCTGGGTTTTTGTTTTACGTGTGGGATATCTGTATTGGTGATTTTTATTATTTCCTTCACTCTGCCCCATTTTTGCCTAGTCAGCTTGAGGAACAGATGTGGGCTTTCATCCAACAGCGTGTAACACGATAAATATGCATTCTGTGTTTTAATGCCTGGCGTGGTGTCCTCTGGAAATAGACATGAACAATGACAACTATACTCGGCATTTGGAGGAATCAGCTGGGCTATCTAGGGGTCACGAGGTCTGAATAGGAGAGCTGGAAGCCCAGGAAAGGTTTTTTCCAGCAGAGCTGACTTGTTCCAGACTTACTTTTTGCTGACATATCTGAAATCCTTTGTCAGGAATCCCTCTGTCTGTTCCTAGCAGTTATTAGACAAAACCAGGGAATGGTGTGAAGGGAGACCTTGCAGATTAAGCATTCTTTTCCAGTTTTCTTGGAAGCGGGATATTTCTGGATGCCAAATGCAGATTTATACCTTGGAATATTGCAGAACAATAAAAACAGAGAAGTTTTCTTTTAACTGAATTTACAGTGAGTTATACATTTGGAGTTCGGATCACTCGGAAATGAGCTTGGCAGATGCTGGCTGTGATAATGATGCTGAACTAGGGGAAATGATCTGGCTGTACACCTAAGAGGTGAATCATGCTGCATCACAGACTTATTTTTAATATAGAGAAGTAGTGTATCTCAAGCTTTTATATATCCCTCCAACCTCTCATGTGGAGTTTTTGGACGCACTTCCCCCACCCACAAGTAGCTGGCTGCAGACTTGACTGACATAACATAGGATGTAGCACCTGGCTATACTACTATTTGTTGGATGCATTTCATGCTTATCTGGAAAAAATACTGCAAATGACTCACTATTTCTATTTTTCCTTTAAGAAATTAGACGTAATAAAAGTTCTCAGGAAGGAATCTTTATAGTATCCTTATCCTGTGTTGACATCCAGACTCCCTTGTGCTTTATATGTAATTTCAGTGACTAGTAACTTAGGAAATTTGGCACTTTCATCTCTAACTCATTGCTTCCTAAGATGCATTAATTTAGGCTTCAGCATATGTACAGGAGCAGCCCAGGTACCTAGCTGCTACTTAAGCACAGCTGAAATCCAAATAGGAAGTGGCATACCACCAAGGCATTTGACTGGCCGTAATGTTGTTGGCTTGAACCCATCTTTGTCTACAGCAACATCCTGCTGGGTACATGCAGTGGCAGGACTTCAGCCATCTGCAGAAATGTACAGCTACAATAGGAGGCATCCTCGGAGATTAGACCCATCAGCTAAGCAGGGCTTTTCAGGCTCTGTTTTAGACCTAGATTTACTTAACTGGCACTAATGTCCCACATGTAGCATGCAGATCTTCCATCTAGTTGGCACCCTTAGGCATACTGGTAAGCATTCTTTAATATCTGTTAAATTTTAACATGAGGTAAATGTCAGCTATCTTTGACAGGAAAAGCTGGCCTGTTTTCCAAAGACACTGGTCATCAAATATGAGAGCTCATCACTGCTGAAAATCAAGTCTTTTTTACTGACATTGTGGCATATGTGCTGGGGGACGATTTTCAGAGGTTAAAGATAATTTACTCAAAGGCAATTAACTGCCATTATTACTTCTAAAATTTCCCTTATTCCCCTTCCTGCACAAATACATATATTAATAATTAACCTCTAAACTTCCATATAGTGAGTATGTTTCAGATCTGATACGCTTTCTGGAAGCAACTGCAAGTTCAAACAGCTTAGAGAATGACTGCTGATGAATCTCCGTAGGCTTGCATTCTTTTCCACTAGAAGTTTATTTTCATACTGCTTCCACTGATCTGCTAGTGATCGCTGTTAGCGGCAGGATAGGAAGACTTCTGGCCTGACCCAGTCTGGCCGTATGTACATTCCTGTTATTAGCACTATATACTAATGCTGTCTCTGGATTATGCAATTAATCAGTTACAGAGGATATGGAGATTTAATTACACTAAAAAAGAGGAAGATTATGTCATTGATTATTTTAAGATGGAAACATCTGAAAAAAGCATAAGTAGTGAGAATTTCTTCTCCATAAGCAACATGCTAAGGGCTTGAAGAGCTAGACTACGAGTTACTATTAATGTAGAATGAATTCATTTTCCAGATGTTACATCAGCACTGAACCCAAAGAATGTTATCTCAGCTGGAGTAATACAGAATTTTACTTACTGAAATAGCTTAAGCTTATGAGTATTGTAGCCTTCTTACAAAAAATAAACCAAAAACTAAACAATTAGTTAGCTGGGTTGCAGAATTTTCAAACAAAAAAAGAAAAACAGTTGATTGACATGAAAAAATTAGTATTTTAGGCGAGCCTAAATGACTGATGCGAGCATGTCATTTAAAAAAAAAAAACCACAGGCATGAAAATAAGAACGAATCACATCAAATTTTTGATCCAAAGGCAGTATTTGATTTAACTATCTAAGTGCTATTATATTTATATACCTTTATGTCTACTGCATACTTATATAGCTATACATGCTATAGTTACATATCTATGCAAGCGAAAGGAAGTGTTTTTAAATTTGAGAAACCATCTTACTGTGTATGCTTTTGACCTCTGGAATATAAACAATTTAAGCTTATTACAAATACATAACAACAAGATCGTCCTTCCCTCGAAGCATTTTAGTCACTTCTGCCTGAACCAAAGTTCCTGACTGCTGGGAGATCTTTATCTTACCGAGTTAAGATGAAAATTCACTGGACACAACTGATCAAAATGAATTCTCTCAATATGCTCAGACAAAACTTGCTTTTAACAAATGCCCTGACAACTCTCATCTTCCTAAACTTATGGCATGTCAGATCATTTTTCAGGTCACAATTCTGATCTGTAGGGACACATCTGATCCCTGTCATAATGCTTTCATTTACCTGGAGCATACCCTCTGTTAACCCTTGGACACACTGAAGAGCTGCTGTGGAGGTAAATAGTCACAAATGTGTCCCATTGCTCCAATCAATAGACTCACCTCTGTATTGCATATTTTTGTAGATGTTAAATCAACACCAGAATTGTTCCTGTAAGCTGCCACTTTAAAGTCTATTTTGTAGATCAAAGAGAACTGAAGTGAACTGGGCTTGGATATTCTCAACTAAGAGAACAGAGCGCAACACATCACTGCAACAGAAGGTCCTGTTTGTTTCCTAAACAAACTACAAGAGCACAAAAATCCCAGAACATTTTATTTTATCTGCTTTAACAGGCAGTCCTTTAGCATGCCTGTTCTGACACTTTGATGGAAAGTTATTAGTCTGGTTTACAGCTCGTTGCATTTCTGTCACCTTAAAATACTGATTTAATGCCCATCAGTAAGTAATATCCAAACTTCTTAACAGGTTATCATTATTCAGCTGAGTTTCATTCC
>NW_009647595.1:6458912-6486698 GCF_000708025.1 Charadrius vociferus
TGCTGATAGAGATTTAGAAGAGCTATCACTTAATGAGTGTTTATCTTCAGTCAAACGCAATTACAGCCAAAGATATGGAGAATTATTATTTTTTTACTTGGAGCCATACGTATGTATGCAAAATGTATATGGAATACTGCAAAATGTTAACAATATGTTTGAACCAAATGAAATGGAATAAGAATCTGGACTTGGTTATCCATGAGGAACCCTCTTTTCCTTGGGAAATAGAGTTTTAAGCAACCTTGTAAACAGGGAAGGAACCTCACATGGTTTGCATTATAATTTCTCTTACTAGCTTTCCCTTTCAAAATGAAGTACTCACATTAGGATTTGATGCGTTTCACTGAATGTGGTGGAGAAATAAGAATAAAATATTGAAACATTTGCACTCACGATTAGGCCAAATTGAGTCTGATCGAATAGAGGTTTAGGAATTCTAGCTATGTTTCAAATTTCCCATGGAAGATGAAGGGGAAATGAACCCACTACAGTCATCAAGACTTTCAAAAAAGATTGAGGAAAAAAGGATAATGATCCTGTGGTTAAGACACTTGATTTAGAATCATAGAAACATAGAATAGTTTGGGTTGGAAGTGACCTTTAGAGGTCATCTAGTCCAACCACCCTGCAATGAGCAGGGACATCCTCAACTAGATCATTTTTCTCAGAGGCCCAACCAACCTGACCTTGAAAGTTTCCAGGGATGGGGCATCTACCATCTCTCTGGGCAACCTGTGTTAGTGTTTCATCACCCTCAGTGTACTGGGGGTAGTGCCGACCCAGATGCAGGATCCTGCACTTGGCCTTGTTGAAATTCATGAGGTTCACATGGAGCCACTTCTTGAGCCTGTCCAGACCCCTCGGAATGGCACCCCATCCTTCAGCCACGTCAACTGCACCACTCAGCTTGGTGTCATCTCCAGACTTGTGGAGGGTGCATTCAACCCCACTGTCTATGTCATTGATGAAGATATTGAACAGTACTGGTCCCAATACAGACCTCTGAGGGACACCACTTGACACTGATGTCCATCTGGACATTGAACCATTGACCCTCTGGATGTGAGGGTCCATCCAACTAATTCCTCATCCACTGAACAATCCGTCCATCAAATACATATCCAATTTAGAGACAAGGATGTTGTGGGGGACCATGTCAAAGACCTGAAGGAAGTCCAGATAGCTGAAATCCATATCTCTTCCTTTGTCCACTTATGTAGTCACTCCATTATAGAAAGCCACTAGGTTGGTCAGGCAGGACTTTACCTTGGTGAAGCCATGCTGGCTGTTTCAAATCACCTCCCTGTCCTCTATGTGCTTTAGCATAGCTTCTAGGAGGATGTGTTGCATGATCTTCCCAGGTACAGAGGTGAGGCTGACAGGTCACAGAATCACAGAATGATAAGGATTGTAAGGGACCTTCAGAGATCACCTAGTCCAACCTCCCTGACAAAGCAGGGTCACCTAGAGCAGGTTGGACAGGAACACATCCAGGCGGGTTTTGACTATCTCCAGAGAAGGAGACTCCACAACCTCTCTGGGAAGCCTGTTCCAGTGCTCTGTCACCCTCAAAGTAAAGAGATTTTTCCTTATGTTCAGATGGAATTTCCTGTGTTTCAGTTTGTGCCCGTTGCCTCTTGTCCTGTCACTGGGCACCACTGCAAAGAGTCTGGCCCCATCTTCTTGACATTCTTCAGATATTTATAAGCATTGATGAGATCCCCTCTCAGTCTTCTTCAGGCTAAACAGACCCAGGTCTCTCAGCCTTTCCTCATAAGAAAGATATTCCATTCCTTTGATCATTTTTGTAGCCCTTCGCTGGATGCTGTCCAGCAGTTCATTGTCTTTCTTGAACTGGGGGAGCCAGAACTGGATACAGTACTCCAGATGCGGCCTCCACCGGGCAGAGTAGAGGGGGAGGATAACCTGCCTTGACCTGCTGCCCATGCTCTTTTTAATGCACCCCAGGAGACCATTTGCCTTCTTCGTCACAAGGACACATTGCTGGCTTATGGTCAACTTGTTGTCCACCAGGACTCCCACGTCCCTCTCTGCAGAGCTGCTTTCCAGCAGGTCTGCCCCTAACCTGTACCTGTGCATGGGGTTATTCCTCGCTAGGTTCAGGACCCTACACTTGCCCTTGTTGAACTTCATTAGGTTCCTCTCTGCCCAACTCTCCAGCCTGTCCAGGTCTTGCTGAATGGCAGCACAGCCTTCTGGTGTGTCAGCCACTCCTCCCAGTTTTGTGTCATCAGCAAACTGATGACACCGGTTGGTAGTTCCCAGCGTCCTCCTTTCTACCCTTTTAAAAAATGGGTGCAATGTTTCCCTTTTCACAGTCACAAGGGACTTTACTTGACTGCCAGGACTTCTCAAATATCACGGAGAGTGGCTTGGCAACTGCATCAGCCAATTCCCTCAGGACTCTGGGATGCATCTCATCAGGTCCCGTGGACTTCTGTATGTTCAGGTTCCTCAGGTGGTCACGAACCTGATCTTCTCTTAGAGTGGTGAGGACTTTGCTCCTTCAGTCCCCATCTTATGGTCCCTCCACTTGAGAGGTGTGGGGAGAGAGGTTGCCAGTGAAGCCTGATGCAAAAAAGTTGTTGAGTACCTCAGCCTTTTCCTTGTCTGTTGTTACCAATTTGCCAGTCTTGCTTATCAGTGGGGTATGCTTTCTTTGACCTTCCTTTTCTCGCTGACATACCTGTGGAAGTCCTTCTTATTATTCATTGCACCCCTTGCCAAGTTCAGCTCCAGCTGCACCTTGGCCGTCCTGACCCCATCCCTACGCAACCAGGCAATGTCCCTGTACTCTTCCCAGGATACCCATCCCTGCTTCCACTGCCTGTGCATTTCCTTGCCCTTTAGTTTCAGCAGCAGGTCTCCACTCAGCCATGCCAGTCTCTTGCTTTCCTTTTCGGTCGTGGCTCAATTTCTTCCTTGTCAGAATAATCTTATGGTTTAGTTAAATTTAATCTCTTTCTGCCTCAGTTTCCCATTAGTAGAATAGGCAGTGATTAAATCCTTCCTTTCCCACATCCAGAATGTGTGCACACATAGGAAGCTCATGATACTTACGTGGTTTCTGAAAATTGGTAATATCCCTGTAGTAGCATGGAGACTGCTGACAACAGGTGTACTTCTCTCTAATCCTACATTCAAAGTCTTTTACATGGAGACTAAAGGCTAAATTCAGAAAAAATATAGGTGCCAAAATCCCAAACTGCAACACAATACAATCTTCTCCAGGGGCTGCTTGAAGGGGTACCCAAAGCCTACAAGTAGGTGAATTATTAGCAGCCTGGTGAAGAAAAAAGATAGGAACTAGTGAGAGGTGGAAACAAGCCTCTGGTATTTAACCTTCTCTCTAATAAATCTAAGTCTATAAAGCACCAGGCCATGCTTAATATTTCAGTCTAGCTGACATCGGCACCTCCTTCTTGAATATGTTGGGTATTTTGAGTATGTTGTACAGATGTACTTGCTGTCCCAGATTCTGCTGCAAAAACTTAGCACTGAAGTTGGGTAGTACAGTATGTAGACTTGGCACAACTTTCCCATGCAAAGATAAAAGATTTTTTTCAGTGAGGGTAGACTTGTCAAGTCCTGAGAGCTGCCAATGACTTGAAGAGCAGTGAAATCAAAGCATGTCATCATCCAGGCCACTAGTTCATGCCAGAGATGACTGAAATATAACATTAAAACTAAAACTGTGTAACTACTATGCTTGCATTGGGACTAAAACTCTAGCTGAGTAATGCATGGTGGAATATCATCCTCTTCGTTGCAAAAGCCCCATCCTTGAAGAATCATTGGAACCACCACTGGAGAAGACTTCTAACAAGCTAACAGGGGGCTAAGTGTGTGTGAGAGGGAGTAATTATAATTGTCTGTGACCTGCTATCTCCCAAGTGCATTGGAAGGAAGGGATTTTTAATGATCAGGTTGAGATGGTTAAGATGGAGATATGTACATAGCAAGAGGTGCATTGGCTTTTTTCTCTTGCAGAAGGTATTTGAAGGTCTCATTTTTCCTTCACAAATCATCTTAACCAACATTTTTAGGACAAAGTTCTAAGGAGAAGCAAAAGTCTAATGTACTTTCCAAGTGGTGTAGAGATGATTTTGTCTTTAAAGATATCTAATTTCTGTAGCAAGGGAGGAGATTACTTTACACCATATGGTAGCTGTCCTGTGATGTCATAGTGATTAATGACAGGATCAGTTGGATGCTCCAGTGGCATAACAAATGACCTGGGTTTCCTGTAATGGCAACAGTTACACGCTCATACTAGGACCCTGCAATTAACTGAGCTCTAGTCTCAGCTTCCCTTGGGTTTAAGTACTATAAAATGAATGCAAAGACTACTACCATTTTTATGAGGATGCGGGTCAAGCATTCTGTGACTTTTGGCCGATCCCTTAGACTGTGGATATCTATTTCCCATCTGTAAAACTGGCATTATAATTAGCTGTTCACAGTCTTGATGTAAAATTAACTTGTTGAAGGTCTGTGAAACCTTTGTAGAAGAAAAATATTAAGTGGAAATGGAATATTTTAGGAAAATTATCTGTGTATTTTTAATTTGTATCATAGACTGAAGAACCTCCAACACTCTCTGCCCAATGTTCTCTTTTAAATGCTTAGGGTTTAATTGTCTTTATGATTATTTGTCAGATAAAACCAGAAAGTCTTCATTAAATGCTTTGTGTTCTACTTTCATGTCAAAGAGTTTTTGGGTAATCATAGTTCCCTGCCTGAAATCATTCTGGGACCAGATAAAGTATTCCTATTGTACCGAAGCAAAGCAATACAGACAAGGAGTGATCCATTTCTCCCAAAAGCAGCTTTACTGATGGCTTGGTGACTGTCACCCTAGCTATTATTTTAGGTCACATTTAAAGACACGTGTGATGTGTTATTAGCTGATGAAATAAAATAAACCAACTAAAAAACTATTTATTTTCTTGCTCTAATCTTTACCTATGATTATTTTTTTTTCAGTCTTTCCTGGTCATTTTGATCAAAATTAAAGTCTTGGGCATATGCTGTATTTGGGATCAGACTTTGCATTTGTCAGTCTGTCGCTGAGGCTCTTTGAACCCAGGATCTTCAAATGATTCATCTTTTTGATCTGTCTTTCTCTCTCTCTGATGATAGCAGTATAACATTAATAGGTCATTTCATTATATTTCAGTACCTCTTTTCCACTGCTGATTACTGGACAGTTCAGTCAGCAAATGTAAGGAAAAACATCCTGTTGCTACTGGCATTGGATTTTACCAAAAAAAAATATACCATGATTTTTGTTTGGTTTAGTTTATTTCATTTAGCAAAAAGTGAATGCTCCTACGTTATGACGAAAGAGCTTGAAGGATGACATGTTTGGATTCTCAGCCTAATATTTTACAAATTTCTTGAATAAAGCATGCCTATGACTGGTTTCTGAATCTTGCAGTGTATGAGCATGTAATTACTTCACACTGGTGAGAGAAACTCATCCAAAACTCTCCTACACTATGAATATCCTGATTGCCGCGGCATCCTGGAGGTGAGAAAAAAAATTGCATTTCTACAGACATTTTTCTTCAGGTTAGATGATCCAAAGAGTACAGACATGAGCACTGTACTCTGTATAACCTAATGAACTGTTGTGGTTTGGCCATGTTTGTGTCCTCAAACCAGGACACCAACACATAGATTCGTGTTCTTCCCTGTTCACTCATCGTTTTCATGACCGGTTTGGAAGTGACATGAACACACAAGTTTCAAATAATTTGTAGAAGTGAAGAAAGAACATTCACACAGATCACGTTCCAGTGATGATACCCTGGATGATGTTTGAAGAATACCAGGTGCCAGATACAGTGATGGGAGAAGGTGGAGGTAAACACAGTCCATTGGCTTGCTTCATTTTGTTCCTTGCCACTCATACAAAGCCACCGATCCCTGCCTGCTCATGGCAGTGCTTTTTTACGTCATTTGGAAGTGATAGGTGATGGAAACTCTTATGGGCAGGAGAGTGTATAAAGCAGATCACAGCTCTGATTTTGTAATGACAGATCATGTGGTGTTTTTACAGTGAGTAAAATTGCACATATCCTATGAATGTTCTCCTGTTGGTTTTTTTTTTTTCTGAACTTTTCATGTGACTGTCCAAAGACGTATTCAGTTGAATTTGCCTCATTAGGCTAACTTACAACTTTTTTGTTAGTGAACTCTAAATTGGTACTTCAACTTTTGCAGAGGACGGGTATTCCTTCCTACATTTAATTCATCCCATGAAGTGAGTGAGTGAGGAAGGCAGTGTTAATTTATGCTTGGACATTGGAACCTGGTATAACAAGTGGAAAGGGAGAGACAAGAGACTTTCAAAGCATGAATTAAAAGCTTTGGGCTATGACTTAACTTACTACTTATTTTTCTCATTTTGTTGCCATCAATACTTTTGTTGTACCTTTGATGTGATGTGTTTCGCAGGGCATGATTTGGGGCTTTTTTGCTCTTTGTTTTCATGTGATATATGGGGTATTTTTTATTACTTTGTATTATAACCCATGCTCTGTCTGTTCTTATTCATATGTGTGCTATCATGTATGAGAGCTATAAACATTTCTGAGTTGTTCAGCTGTAGTTCCCCTTGTACTGAATCAGATCTGAGTAAATCGAAAATGTAAATTTCTGGGGCAGCCTGAGAGCTGACAATCTTCTGCCTCTGCGCTAAACAGGCTCAGGGCACCCGCATGCCCATTGACTAGTAGTCTGGGAAACATTGGAGCTGATCACTTTTCCTGGTAGTTTTGACCTGGGCAAACTAAAAATCTGCCAGACAGTGCCTGGGCCCCGTGTATGGGACAGGACAGGACAGGGCAGGATGGAAAAGGACAAGGGCTTGTTCACATGATGGACCAAGCCATACTGTTCAGTTTCTCTGAAGGGGAAGAGTGGTGAGCCATATGACTCAAAGTCTCCTTATCTGCCACATGGGACAGAAAGAGGTGCAGGACATTTTTTGTTTTAATTAGTACTAAGAGTAACCTTTAAGAATAAAGAGGGAAAACAGGAGGACAAGGTGTAAGATAGAGATGAAATTCACTCTAGGAAATAATTCCTAATGTACTTTTATGAACTTTGGTGAAGGAGGAAAATCTGAAGTGAATTATCTCTTTGCACAACCTCTTGTCCTTAAATGTACTTGAAGTTGTCAGGGTCTAGAAAGAATGCTTAGGGCTTAGAAAGAACTGCCAGGAGATCTTGTTTATGTTCCTTACTCTGCTACCAGTCCAAAATAAGAGCCTGGCAACTTCTTTCTCTTGTCAGTAATACAGTGATAGCATTTTCTTCTGTTCTTTTTTGTCTTTTGTCTTCCACATAGATTGTCCTTTTGAAGTATAGACACAATTTGCTGGCAGTAAGTCCATAGCAGTGACTGCCCTGAGCTATTGCAATACCAATTATGACTTGTGATTTCATGATTATTTTTTTCTTTGAAAAGATTCTTGTTCTTTAAAATAATTCTGAAGTGCCAAGCACCTCAGAGGGTGAGTGTGAGACAAAACCGTGATCAAAAAGTGTGAAGGGATGTTACTGCTTGAAGATTTGTTTCTTGGCTCTCTGTAGTATAACCAGGTTCCACTACTGCCAAGTCAAAAATTCTGTAGGTACATAAGAAAGCTCAAAGGTGCCATAAACTCATTCTGCTGGTTCAAGTCTATTCAAAATGTGCTCTCAGCACCAAATTTAATGTTTTGCTGGAAGAGGCATCATCTGTCTCCTGCAATGGGCATAAACCCAGTATAAATTCTGAAGTTTTTCCTGCAATGAGTTCAGCAATCATGAACACACTCCAATCAAGGTCAGAATTGATGTTTGAGCTATTAGGAACAGATGCTTTATTCACAATCAGGGAACTACTGCATGAGTGGCGACTGGGTTTGTCAAATAAATAATTCCTTCGAAACAATAGTTAGGACTTCCATTTATGTAAGAGGGAAGCCAGGGATTCAGCTGATCTTGTGACGAGCATGAATGTTAACTATCAAATTGAAGAGTCTGAACTAGAAAGTGATGAAACATTTTGCCTGCCTCCAGTCCTGAATGTTCACCTTCAGGCACAAACAGCATTGCTTTTCACAAGGCTGATGCTCAGTCTACAAATCACACAGTTCTGAGGGATCTGAGGTGGAACTCTCCAGATTGTTAGTCATTTGGATTTACAATTATATAAAAGCAGATGACAGGAAACAGAACAAACTAGTATGACCAATGTCTTACTATAGCAACCCTGTTTTGTCTTATAAATTGTGGACAGCACATATAAAAGAACTCAAGAAAAAAAGAAAATTTTACTTATTGTTCAGAGTCATGCCAAAGGATAAAATTTTATTCTTAACTAAGAAATCTTTATGGCTTTGACTTACTGCTCTTATGTACCAAGCTAAACTCTGATCTGTGTTACACCATGTTCAACTGAGATTCCTCCAAGTTCTGTAAACACCATGTACGTTGTTTATGCGGTGCATCATCAAATGTGAAAAAAAGTGCGAATGGAATTTGAATGAGTTCTTGGAATTTGTGATAGCTGGAAAAGAGAAAGTATTGATGCATAGTTAAAACCCAGAAAGTATTGGTGTATGAATGGCTGGGTAATTTTTTTTTCAAAAAGGTGTTTTGAATTTTCAGTAGGAAACGGTTTCAATAACAATGATGGATACAGCCAGAAAGAGCAGAAGATTGTGCATAAATCCTTTGTCCTTTTTTGGGCTGCTCAGTCTGCCAGGTTTACACACATCTGACAGCCTTCAAAAGCTCTAGAACTCTACAAAAGTCTCCTAACATAAAGGAATGAGGTGAAGGAGATGAGGTAGTTGCAATGAGTCTCAACACACTATGCAGTGCAAGACCAGACTTGCCCTTTAACCTCACATCCCCCACCACTCACAGTGGAAACCTGACCATGAATGTTCAATGACCAAGAGTTCAATGAACTCTTGGCACAGGCCCTTGGTTTGTCTTGGTGGTTGGCGAGGGGGTCCAGGCTTGTTCAATGCTGTTGCGCAAAGGCAAGCTCTTGTTCATACAGTCTGATAGAGTCAGGCTTGCACAGGGCTAAATGTGCTACGGTTTGCTCCGTTGAGCAGGTATGCTGAGTAGAGCTTTTCCCAAACACCAGGGAGATGCTCTGACCCTGAATTACAGCCAGGAACGTGGCTGGAAACATGCAAGTCATAGGGTTCTGTATTCTTAACCCAGCTTTCAGGTCCTTTCTTCCCTTTGCAAGAGCAATTAGTATGGCATGAGTTCTCTTCCTTCATTAGTGTCAGGGCATGAAGGCAGAGAGAAATGAACCTGTCACAGGCATGGCCAAGAGAGGTCATGCATTTGGTCAGGAGACCCCTGCCTTTAGTTCCAGGTAGGCATGGTTTGACAGCTCCTGATGACTAACACAAACTTGTTGCAATTTATCACTTTCAGTGCAAAATTGAGGTAATTGTGTATGAGAAAGCAGTGAGAAATTCCCACAGAAAACTTGGATTCGGTTTTTGTTGCTGATTGTCACTGCCTGGTTGCTTTGAAAGCACCATTTATTGTTATCCTGCCTGGGTGTCCATGAAAACGATTTGAGTCAGGGCCAGCAGTAACCTGCTTCTTCTTTCCCACATAGCTTTTGCGTGCCAGAGTCTTAAACTCTGAGGGGCTCTGTTGCAGAAGTAATATTAACTCTAAGTGCTCAGAAGTTTTTAATCAAGGACCCTAAAATTGTGAGACAAGCTTAAAATCCAGAGATTGTATTACTAAATGATGGCTTATAATTCTAAATAATCATCTATTTTGTCTTCTGTTTTGTAAGACTGAAGAATACACTTCATCGACATTTTAAAGCTTTTCCCTGCAACCGCGCGGACTAGAATGTTGAGTCTCTCGTATATTTAAATTCCAGGATTTGGGAGTTAAAGAAGGAATTTTAAAAAAAATGAACTTTTCATGAAAGTTTCTTGTACCATAGAAATTAAAGGGCTTTTTTTTTTTTTTTTTTTTAGCTCCCCTATCTTTGGTAAGGAATTATGTTGGAAACATTTCTTAAAATTACATAATTTAAAAACTATTATTTTGTTTATTTTGTTAAATGCAAATATCCTGAAAAATCTTACTTGTAAGGAGTAACGCGTAGACTAACACTTCCATAAGAGTGAGAAAGAATAAGTCAGTGAGCTGAATAGTAATGTTGCTGCTGAAACAATCTGAGGAAAATACATAAGCCAGTTACTAACCGCTAGAGGTTTAGAAATAATTTCTCTATGAGAAGACTGTTTTCCTTTATGCTAGAGGTTTAGAAATAATTCTAAATAATAATTCTTCTCTATGAGAAGACTGTTTTCCTTTAACCTTTTAGAGATTTCTTTCATCAGTTTGGGCAAGATAGAGAACTATTCTTGTAATGGTGCCAGAACCCACCGTAACAATTCTAAATGCACTAAATAAAATGTTTTATGTCAGGCAGATACAGTCTGAAACACTGGATCCAAATCATTTGCGGATTAAGGAAAAAATTAGATACATTTGCTTACTTCCAGCTGGTTGCAACCTCTGTTATCAAGCAGAACAGAGACTAAATGCAACCAGCATCAAGCTTGAAGAAACTCAATATCTGAGCCTGACTTTCACTCTAGGGCTCAGGACCATTTTGCTTAGACATATTTCAAACAACTGAATAGTTCTTATCAGAGAACACGAGCGCCCTTTGTTCACTTACAGGAGAATATTCTTCAAGAACACTCTAGTGAGGCAAACTCCCACAAACATTTCCAAAACCTCAAAACCGGTGAAATGACCCACACTTCATGCAGGTATTTTTTTCCTACATCTCTGTGGCAAAATACATTTCATAGAAAGAAACTGTATTTATAGTTTCCTGTACAAAAAGAACCTGACTCATAGCTAAAGTAATGGCTCTCTCCTCAGTGTAGTATGTTGTTGTGGTTATTAGTGTAGCCTCAGAAAGGCAGACTGAGAAAAAGGCACCAAAGATGAAGACAAATGAACTGCCTAGTGAATCCAGCATCATGGGCAGTTTTCTGGTTTACGAAACACTTTCTGACCTCCTGGTTTTGTTGGAGCTGGTTGTTCATCAAGTCCATCAAGGCATGCATGGAGGCCTCGCAGAATAAATATCCCTGCTTCTTTTGTAAAGGTGCATCTTTGCTGCTGTAAACCCAGCAAAGAATTATAGAGAACATCTGCGGTTTGTAAATGCTGATGCAGGTTACTTAAGCAGAAGCAAAACACAGCAGACAGCCCTGATCCTCTGTCCAGTATGAGGAACTTATGTTTATAAGCTCACATGTTCAGATTGAAAGTGATTAACTTATCTGTGGAGATCCAAAACTTGTTAGTCCATGTTTGATGGGGAGAAGGGAGTCATCCTTAAAATATTGCAAAGGGGTGTGTGAGTAGAGTGTGTTGGTTGCGTGTGCATGGATATATGTGTCAGCTACTGCCCTCTGCTGCACAAAATCAATTCTTCCCAGCAGGTGACAACCAATCACCTTCTTAGATCACCGACAACACCCTCATGCTTTTGAAGCTGGAGAAGTTACTTTCCTCCGGCCAGTGAGACGTTCAGAGTCACTGTGCTTTGCTCTGAGCATACCGTGACACTTCTAGCAGGCTATAGCTTTCTTGCAGTGGTCTAGAACAGTGCTTCTGCTCTGGAGTCTGGTAAGCGCGCAGATCTCCTCAGCCTACACCAAGACTTGTCAGTACTTAAGGAATCTTCACTGTCACCTTACCAGCAGGCAAAGACTCAGAATCTGAATCTATATATGAATCCCGGCAACTGTAGTGGTAAGTGCTGTAGCAACATGTTTGGAAAGTCAGCATTACCCAAAAATTTAAGCTTAAGAAGTTCCTCAGTTTCTACCCCCAACCTGAGAAAGAATTTCCTTCAGCCACCACTGGGGAGGTTGTGCCAGGCCCTGTGCTCAGCTTTTGCCAGACCATGGGCTTGGACTTACTGCAATCACTTCCCTGTGCAGCAAAGAACAGCAAGACATGAACACCACCTCCTTTGAGGGAAAGCGAGAAGGAATGTCCCGCCTCGCCGGACACCGCTCCACTGCAAGAGCAATGGCTGTCATCTTTGAAGAGCTGCTTGAAGGGCTCAATATTTATATGTCTGAGGAGGGTTCTGGGGAGACTGATTGTACTGAGAAATCTGCACGATAAGGACAACACAAAATGTATGTGCTTGGCCATATTTGAGGACTGAAAGCATAAAGTAGACCGTGCAGAGAACTGTAGGGGGCTTGGATACAGGAAAAGATTTTTTTAACCTAACCTTTGTTTGGTTCAGATTCAGGGTCTCCACCTACTGAGAATGTGGTAGTGAAGATGGCTTAAGTACAGGCAAGTTTTGGCTTAGGCTGAGAACAGCCATGCACCCTCCAGACTCCAGGCCAACAGAAGACCTTGCAGCCTGCTCCCTGCTGCTCGTTCACACGTCTGCAAGAGATTACAGCCCTTGCAGAGCTGCCAGCCAATTTGCTCCTCTGCATGCACCCTAACCTAACGCAGCTGCAAATGAGTTCAGCTAGCTGAAGCTGTTTCAAACAGATTTTGCTGGCCTGGTTCATTCTGATTCAGATAATTTAAATAAGCAAATTTGTTATAAGCAGCGAGCTGGAGCTGTCAAAAGGGCAGTGAAAAATATCACGAGTGCTGGGCTGAAGAGCGCCAGATCACAAAGTGCAATCATAAAAGGACATACACTCAGGAGCCAAAGACTGGTGTGATTATAAAAGCTCCTGATCTTGTCTTTCCTTAAAGATTTAAATTTGCATGTGTGTTTGTGGAAGTGTGCACATACTGTAAGAATATGTACACAAGCCATGTGCCTGGACAAATGAGAGATTATGGAAAATTAATAATAAGAAATGGAATTGCTCACAACTACACCTTGTGAAAACTTCCAAATTGGAATACTTTTTCTCTTAGGAAATTGTTATTTAAGATTTTCCAAATAGAATTCTCACATATTTATCTTGCACGTGCTTTTATTCCTTCCACCTGCTTTCCCTTCAAATTACTTATAACTGCAGCATCTGGAATTGTGAATTGATTTGAGCTGTCTTAATGTGGTCTGGTGATATGAATGAGAAATAATGGTGCAATGCCATGTTTTCTTGCACATTTTCCAGTATGTGGTTAAAACAGACTGCAACAGTCAAATACGGAAAAAACATGAAAGTATCATGGCTGTGTGAGCGTATTGAATTACTGATGACACAGGCAGTATAAAATTCTACTTAAAAGCCATGGTTAAGCAGGACCTTGCAAGTGACCAATCATTGGTTTTAAGGGACTGAACATTTCTGGCTAATAGTATTTCTGCCATTTCATATTCACCCATTACCATCCCTATGACTCACATCTCCCCTTCATTATTCTTCCAATCCTATCAGTGTTTTTACTATATCCATGAGAGTAGCCAGTCCTGGCTACAACCTCTAAAGGCACATTCAGGACCTACCCCAATCATCTAAGGAAAAATGAATACATCTTTTTCATGGTTAGAAGCCTGGTCTGGAATGGCTGCTGTATAAAAATGATTGCTCAATGTGTGACTAGCCAGGGTGGATTTTGGTTGCACAGAGCTCCGAGGAGCTCTTCAAAACCCTCTGCACCTTATTCTTACACGTCTGGCCTCTGAAAAAGCTGATGTACAAATTGTGGTTTTTTGCTGCTGTTCCACTGTTTGCCAGGGACAGTCATGTTACACTTGCTCAGTGACCAAGGGGAAGACATTCTTGCATTAGCAGAACACAGCTACTTTGTGCCACTATGAGTTAAAGGCACGTATGAAATATGAAGGAAGCTTGTCAACTCAGATTAACTTTACAGACACCTCTTTTTCATCCCATGTTGCAAAGGAAGGAAAAGAGTCTGGAAAAAAAGAGTATTTCTGTAAATACATGGCCTTGGCTGTGTGTGATCAGCATCAAACTACTATTGTTTGTTGGCTACCAAAAATGACAAAATAGTGCAAGAAAAGTCGCTTCATCACAGCTCAAGTTACTAAGGTTGTTACTAAGTTTAAGGGGAGGCAGGTCCTTCCACATATTCACTTCAAACATACAGATGCAAAAAATAGACTCTAAAAATAACAAACGGAGATTATATAAACAATTTCAACACCCAGCTTATATACACAATTAAAAGAATATGTTCTCAATGGCATCAGCTCAAATAAATCACTCCTACTGAGGTTGTAGCAGTAGTTTAAAGCCTGAATCTCTTCTCTGATTTAAGAGAAGCTAGACTGAGCATGTTTTTTCTACTAATTCTTGCTAATGTAGGGTGTTTTCAAGTTTCTGAAAGAAGAAAATTGTGAAGATGAGCACCATCTCTTTGTGGAAAATTGCTCAGCAGACTGAAGCTCTAATAATCTAACAAGGAGTTAATAAAACCTGTACAGAAAAACAGGAGGGATGATACTGGGGTTGCTATGATATTATTTTTAAAGGCTGTATGAGGGTCTGTGAAATACCTTGTATAAATAAGTTCTTACTCATTTTTAGAGCAGTTATGGGATGTGTTAAGTACATTGACACTTTGTAATTATGGAGATATTTAAGGGAACTTTTTTTAATTCTGATTAGATGTACACAAACTTGGTTTTCATTTTCTCTTCAACTGCATTTGGTATCTTACCTGTATCTTTAGGAACTCTTTTCCCTTTGCGTCACTGAGTCTCTGATTTATCATAAACACTGTTGTATCATTACTTCATGGGAAAAGAACTGCATCGTTTCTGCTGGGAAGTTAAGTGCTGGTTACTGTTTCCTCTTTCAGGCACAGAAAAGAAATTGGATGAATAATTAAGGCAAAATTATTTTATTATAACAACATGTGCTGTTGGCCTTTTTTTGCATATTTATTAGTATGTATTTCTACATATAAACTTTTTTGTGCTTTGAGAATGTATGTATACATCAGAAGCATCCTTCACTGTGTTCATAAAAGCCACTTCTTACCTTGTTGCTTATATACCTTTGAAACTACAATATTTCTACTGTATATAGTACTCCTTCCCAGTAAAAATAAACCTCTTAGGGTTCTGCCATGCATTCACATTTGATATTTTGGGGTTTTCAATGAGATTGAACCTCATTCAACATTGCATTGCACGTCGCATAACTATTTGCCTGTGTGGAAATCAAAGTTAGCATAAAATGTTACCACGCTGATTCTGTAGCATTACAAGACCGCATCAAAATAGTTCTAAGTGACCACACACAGTGCGGTGAAGCAGGAGAGGTAGCCAAATATTTGTAGCCATTCACTATTTCCTAGTAATAAGCTGGGACACTAGCTTCTATTGTCTAAGAAGGAAATGTGTCACCTATTGAATAAAATGATGGTTTGCATTTGTTTATAGCTTGTCATGTAGAATTAGAGAGTGTATTAATCTGCCTGTTGATGTAATTTTGGTGTTCTTTTGCGTACCACTGAAATGCAGCCACCTCTGGGGAGATGCGTGGCAGCTGTGAATAGCTTAGGGCATTGCAATAGTGTGGGAACCAAGTGAAGAACTGTGATTTAGTGGCAACCTAGATTTTTTAACAGTTACTGCTCAATAAGTTCTTTGAAATGGTGACTTTACTGCCAGTTGCAGCAGCTGCTGGACTGGATACTCCCATAAGGAGAAAATTAGAAATACCTAATTCCTTCTTGATGTTTTGTTGTTGTTGCTGCTTCAATAAAACAGATGGCTATTTTTTGTTTGTTTGCTTGGTTCATAGAATTAAAGACATAATAACAATAAAATATTTGGGAAAATAAACTATTCTTAGCTACTAAGTGGACCCACAGTTCATAGATATTTATTCTGTTTGGTACCTGCCGGCACTCTTATGTGATTAGTCTGCTGCTGCTCTTTTGCTGGAAGTTTGATCTCTCACTGTTTCCACAAAGCCAGATTCTGCATGTTTCTCACAATAAATCCTTTCTTACTTTTTCTTCAGTTCACTGTGGTTGATGTCAACATTCACAAACTGCTCCATCTGCTAATCAACCTGGGCAGCTGAAAATTCATATACTGTGATAAAAGTCAATGGAACAACATGATTTTCACCAAAAATAAAATTAAAAAAAAAAAATGCTTGAAGCAAGAACATCATAATCTGACCCCTGGTAGTAAAAACAGTTTCTACAAGCACAGTGTGTCATGTTATATACCACAACAGTTAAAAGTAGTCATTTGATCTACCTGTTGCAAAAGGGATGTATCCAAAAGGCTAGTCCCACCAAGGACGAGATTTTGCATCTTCTGCCATGAGGTGGAGTCCAGAGAATTGCCAGAGGTGCCTGTGGTCATGTATTCAGCACCCAGGAAAGCTGGTGATAAGGAAAAAGATTCAGAAAAGCGAGGATGCCAACAGGAGAGCCACCTGAATGAATATTTGATTTTTATTTTAAATATCCAATGAGTTTTCAAATAAAAAGGAAGTGGAAAGGTGCAGCAATTTCAAGAGGGAGTGAGAGTGCCCTTTCCCACATGGCTCCACGGTCCATCGATTTGAACTCCCTCCAAAGAGCACCACAACTTCCAAACTGTAATTTTACCTTCCCTCATTCAGAACAGTGAGTTTAATCAAGGTCTAATTCTTCCCCAGAATACACTTGAGTGCAGTCTCATTCTCTGCAGAGTCCTGTTATTGTTAAAGGAAAATGCAAAGGTCTACATTAAAAATATCAGACAGAAAATAGGAGTCCAAGACTTCAATCTGTATGCAGAATTAATTAATAAACTGCAGCACATTAAAATATTCAGAAAAGTAAATTTCTACCACATCTATAAGGACAGGAACTATAATTATCTGAGTTTTATGGGTGAGGAAACCAAGACATATTTGAGTTTATATGCCTCACATAAAAAAAAAAAAATATATATGTTATAAGTAGGACTAAATCCTAGAAATACTTCCTAAATCTCAGCCCTGCTGCTTCATAATAATGGTCTATATAAATATTTTTTAATAATTTTCTTTGAAGAAACATTTTCTGTGCATTTATCGATTTTCAACATAATACTACTAAAGAGAAAATGTCTGCAATTAAAACAAAGTTAAAAAATAAAAGGTTTATTATCAATTTAAAAATCAATTATAATATTCAGTATGAAACTAAAATAAGATGAGACTAATTTAATGCCTTTCACTGTGTTTTGGTTCTAGTAGCAGATCAGAATAGTTCAATCTATGATTCTATGATAATATAAGCTCCAGACAATTAGATTTGAAGTCAGTTCGTCCTCCTGCAAGGGAAGAAATCACAGTTGGCCGATTTAGAAGCCAGAATGTTGCCGCAAGTAATCATTGTCTGATGCAAATCAAATAATAGTTATTGCTTAAATGTGCTGCATAAAATCTGTATAGAGGATGCACTTCAGAAGCAGCATTTTTCTCATACAGTCTCAATACATATGATGCACAAGCACCAGAAAAGCAGAAATAACAAGACTGTGAAGAAAACTACGTAGCTGTAGATTATTATCACTTAAGGCTCTGGTCAGTTTTACAGCCTCATTACTCTGACAAATTCCTAGCATAGTCATGATAAAAAAAAAAAAAAAAAGAAAAAAAAAAAAAAAAAGAAAAAAAAAAAAAAAAAGAAGAAAAAAAAGAGGGAGAGGAGGGCTTTTGGATGTGTTAGTTCAGTTTGGCTGGAAAATGCATAGAAAGTTAATTCTACAGTCAGTGCCAGTATAAGAAGACTGTCCCAGGATTGCTGTCCTTCTTCAGGTGAGACAACCTTCTGCATCAACGAAGCTTAGCAAGGGAACTGAACCTAGTCTGCAGCTTCATAGTCTCCTTCAGCTACTGTAGGGTTTGTAGTAGAAAATGATGCTTTGGGGCAAAACACAGCATATTAAAATTAATAGTTCAGAGGAAATTGCTTATCTAATGCATCTCACTGTGCCTTTCTTCTCAGTGTAGGAAAAAGTACATTTGGCTATTGTATTTCCCAGCAGTAGTTAAATCAAAGGATGGGAGAAAAGAACCACAAATGGCTACTCAGCATTTTTATTCTCTTTAACAGAGGAGGTAACTTTGCCAATCCTGTTTGTGTATTTTAAAACGAAGGCGATCAAATAATAAACTTTAATTTCCTATGCCTTAATTTTATTCTCCACAAAGCAGCTTTTTCACTGAGCTTTCAAAATATTCAGGGAGTTCTATGAAAGATTCCCATGGATAGCTTCCTGATTAAATAGTGTATAATTCTTCATGGATAGCTGATATCTTCCAGAGATTACCTTTGGGGAGAGTAAGTCGTTACTGGAGTAGCAAAAGGGAGATAGCAAATTTGTAAGAGGAAGAATCTAAGTAGGCTGCCTACGCAGACTTTTCAATTCCTCTGCAGCCTTTGGCATATAATACATAGCCATTGGAAGAAATTCTGCTTCCATTGATCTCAGTGGGAGTTTACCAATAATTTCCACAGGGCTAACATTTTACCTAAGGAATTTTGGAATGGATGTAAGCCATCACTCTTCAGAACACTGAGGAACCTCTAACTAGTAGAGTTGGGAAGGCAATTTTCCCTCTAGACAGGCCATTTAGGGTAGGGTACAACCCCAGGCTGCATGCCCCAGTGTGGAGCTGTGCAGAGATACTGACTCCAGTCCTAGCAGGAATACAGCATCTTACAACAGTGCTCCAACTTGACGGTTTCACCAGGACTAGTTCATGTCTTACCCGTCCCTGAGAGAACTTGAGCAAGGCTGATTCTGACATTTTTAGGAATGCCATATCATCATCCCTTCAAGGACTGTTCACTCCAAAATTTTTTACATCTTACCCTCATTTATATAGGACTAGTCCCTTCTGAAGGCAGAATGTTAGACTACATGGGCCACTAGTTTGGATTCATAAGATCATTCTCAGTGTCATGAATGAGATGCAGGATGCATTTCTTAGTCTCTGACACAAACACGATGCAGCTATGGTCACAGAAAGTCACTGTCAGAGCTGGCATTCTGCATTTCACTGATCTATATTATATTCACATGTTTTTATCTAATCAGCTGTCATCTCTGCTCATTCTCTAGCTATCCAGCATTTCATTTCTGCTATGTACAGAGGCTAGAGGGGTTTTTCCTTTTTGACTTGCCTCGTGTCCAGGATGGATTTCAGCTATGTATTTCCAGCCCACACATTTGACAACTCTAGGTCCTTCTCTGTTACTTCCCCATCCTCCCTCGTGCTCACAGCACCTCCTAATTTAGTAGTATCTTCACATTTAACAAATGTGGTGTGTGCTCCTTCTTCAAGATCATTAATAAAAATGTTGAACAGTGCTGGGCCAAATTCCTGTCCCTACAACCCTTCCCCACAGCATGATGCATTGCTGTTTAAATTGTACTGCAGTGAGTGCTCCCTTGCATTATACATCCCAGTGCTGAGGATGTGCTGTAGTGTAAAACCATAGATAAGAGCAGACTAGTGTATTCTGATTTCTTGGGCTTAGTTAAATTGTATTTTAGAAGTTTCTTTGTACCTTTGAAGCTTCAAATGCAGGTGTACAATATCTTAGTAGACAGGGGAGTCATATTAATGCCTTTCGAAGAGCTTGGAAAGCACAGATTGAGCCAAAGGTTTGACTTTGGGAGAATGCCTAATGTTTTATTAGCACTGCTGCTTCTTTTCAAGAGAAGTCAGTGGTCATTTGGGAGGTCTGATGAGAAATGTTTCATCAATGGAGTACTGGTGTTTCCAAAGAGGAAAATTAAAATCATTCTGTACCTCCAAAAGTGGTTTGTTTCTAAGTATATCTCAAATTATTCTAACTTGTAGCTCCAGTCATAAAAAGCATGAGGTATGAGGAGACTGTCAGGGTAATGACATCCCTTTCCTCCCTAGGCACTTCACTAATGTGTAAAGCTAAATAGCTCTTCCAAATAGTTGACTTTACCTGGGATTTCTCAGTAAGGTCAACCTCTTGTCAGATAGCTATTTTCTGAATGCAGCCTAACAGAGAAACTTAATGACCTCTATTTACTTCAAGTAGAAATCCATCAAAGGGACAATTAGCTAATTTTAAACATAAATTGGCTCCCTGGTGAGAAGCAAGCTTATAAATAAACCATTTCATTTGTTCACTGAACTAGACTGTCATGCAAGTGAAATTGCTGACTCCAAAGCAGACGAGCTATTTGAAATGTTTACATGAATGACTTCAAATTGGCAAACTTTTCTTGCCTTAAGTGCCCTGAGAGAAGGACTTCGGGGAAGAAACCACAGGAGGTGGCTTCCTTTGCCACTGCTGATGTGCAGGCAGGTTGTAGCCAGGCTCAGCCCTGCTGTATCCACACCGTTCACTGGAGCAAAGCAGCCCAGTTTCTCCCCAGTGATTCTGTTAGCAGGTGGTAAACGGTGCAGACAGACACAGCTCCTCAGCTTTCCAGCTTGCACGCAAGTAACTTGGATGTTAGTGCCGCACATGGAGGGAAGAGCAGGCTCATTCTCCCAATTAGACTGTGTAGAATTGCAAAGTGTTTGGAAGAAAGCTGCACGGATTGCCTGTTGCTTTTCTCTCTCTTGAGAGAGATGGTGATGGTTCCTATCACTATGGTACGTGAGCACCTCTAGTCTTCACTGCAATTGTTTTTCCAGTATTAAACAGTTTCCTGAAGGAATGGAAGCGCTGGTTTCCAATAAATTCGCTGTACCTCAGTTTCCCAAGTGAGGTGTTTGGTGGGATTTAGATTTCTAGAAGAGCAAAGCAAGGAAGAAAACCCCGTATCTCAGGAGGCTGCCTTCTGACACACATGGCAGGCTTTCATCTTCTCTCCAAACAAACATTCCTGAGAAGCAGCATGTGCACTCAGCAGGTATTGTCAGTACTCATCACCACAGTATTTCCGCAATACAAACTTTGTTTAAGGAGTGAATATATGAGAATAGCCTGCAGGTATTTAAAAGATGACAAATAGGGCAACAGAGAAAAGGAGAGACATTGCAGGCCAGTTTCCAATCCCATGAGATATGGGGACTGTGAAAATGTCTGATGAGACCCCAGTGCATTCTCAAGCAGAAAACAGGATGGAGCCTTCCTAGGTCAGATGGGGGGCTCAGGAGGGAAACTTTATAGCTGTCTTCACTCTGTTTGAAAAGAGCTCTCCAGTTTGCTGTGCAAAATGTTATCAGACCAGAGATTAATTGCTTCTAAAAGCAGCCAAGTAACTGCTAGAGGCAATAAAAAGGGGAAGAAAGAAAAGATCCTTTAAGTAGAATTTAATGACCTTCTCCTGCACATTGTTTTACTTTGCCAGATTAATATATAGTCACTTGTATAAATGCAAGTGTGTGTGTGTGCTTGTGCACGTGTGACTCTGCGTGTGTGGTGAGATTGTACTTGTATACCCAGTTTGGTCTCGTCTCTAATGCTGATTATCTCTGCTTAGAGGAATATGCCATAATTAAATCAACCAATCTTATCTAAACTAATCTGAAAACAAGAGATACAACTGTTCCCACAGCTGTGAAACAAGAAGCCTCTATCCTGAGGTAGATTATCTATGTTCAGTGGACTTTTGGGACCTTCATCATTCTTTGAAACAGGTGGCAGAAGAGCTCCAATTGTGACACTTTGCTTTGGTCTTTCACGCCTGCTAAGAGATAGGAAGGTCTGTTTGTGCTGAAGATTTCTCCCAGGAACTAAATATGACCTTGATGGGATTTTATGGGGCCATATCTGACACATCAATGCATTTAGGCATGATTTAGTAAACTTGTGACTCAATCTATTTTGAAGTACTGAAGTATCAGATCATTTTCAGCTGTGAACACTGAAATCTTTCCAATAATCACACAGAAGGAGAAGGCACTAGGAAAACTCTATATGCAATTTTTGCCCCAGAGAGGTGAAACATAAGATCTTATTTTCACCATGGCTTAGTTGTCTACTGTCTCATTAACTACCCATGAGTATTCTTTATTATTATTATTATTTTTTAATCCACAAAAGTGCATCCTGGGGAGAAGGAAGGCTGAGGAACATCTGTCCTAACATTGCCGGGATATTTCTAGTAGGGACAGGTTAGCTTTCAATTTCCTTGAATCTTTGGACAATTTGAGTTGATAAATGCCATAACTGAAATTAATAGCCATTCTGTAGAAGTTACAGATGTGGCAGAAGAAACTAATAAATACAATTAGTTCAGTCCTTATCTGATTCACACCAACATATACCAGACCAGCAGTTAATGGACTTACCTCCATTTGCAAACCATTTACAGATACAATCAAGCAAAGGAAACATTGTCACTGATTCTTTTTTCTTCCACATAAGCTCAACGTTGAGGAAAGAACAAGCCTGCTACAAAGGAGAGGCTAAGAATAGACCATAAAGTATGTTTGGTAGAAGAGGACTCATGCTCCCAGCATTTTGCGGAGAACCACAGCTGTGGGTCAGCACACATTCCCATAAAATGGTTATCAGATGCAAGTATGCAGTTTCCCAGCAGTACTCTGTGGTTCAGAGTTAGCAGCTAGCAATTCTCACCACACAGCTGAAGTCATTTCCCTGGGTTTGCCCCAGTTTTCTAAACAAAATGAAACACACCACAAATTCTGGAAAGCTGAGAAGATAAGTCATGAAGCCAATGCTCAATTCGGGAAAACTGAAGGAGGGAGAAATAATTTAAGGTATGCACATAAGGCACATAGCCACATTCTGTCTTCTAGTGTATCTTCATTGTGACAAAAGGAAAAGTTGTTTTCCATTATTTTTTCAAAGGCAGACCACACACCACCTTCTTCCCAGCTTGCAAATTTTATCTCTTATTCCCACTCTGCAGGAAGGAATAACTGAGATATTCATATTGATGCCACAGGCTAGCATCAAAGCAAGGATCATGGATGAGATGTTCCTAGCATTTAGAATCGTCCCTGGTTTTAATGGAAAGAAAACTTGTCTCTCTTCTGTTTCCCTTTACTGGCTGATTTGATCATGCCTTTGAAGGATGACACTTCAAGAGTGCTGCGTGAAGATGACTGCCAGATATATCATGTGGTTGTCTTGGACCTTTCCCAGGAAGTTGAATCTGAACTGAAATCAAATGCAAGTTCTTTCAAACTGGCTTTGACAAAATAATGTGTCCTCTAGATGGGAAACCAACTAGCCGAACCAACTAGTTCGTCTTATAATGATGGGAAAATGTTATAAAGGTTTTTAAAGATTCTGGTCGCAGTATGAAAGAAGTTACCCATTGCTTTCCTGCAAAGAGGTCATGCTGCTTTGAGCATTTATTGGCATAGCCATCTCCAGTAAGCGTCCATGCTAAAATTACAATTTTTGCTATGTTACCCTCTAAAGGAGATGCTTAGTCTACTCTTAGGATGGGCTCAAACAGGAAGGATAGTGTCAGCACTGCGAATTAACTGTGAGTTACAGAGGAAAGAAAAGTGGGCAAAGAAAGGAAGAGGGAAAAAAGCCAGCTCCGTCTGGTGGTGTCAATACCTCCTGACTTGTAGTGTCACCTGAGGCAAAGTCCCATGAAAAAGCTAGAGGACAAGATCACTCACAGCTCCTTCTGTTCTTCTGCATCACTCATTGGTGCACGCAGATTCCGCTTATGGTGGACTATGAGGTCCCTGATTTTTTCTGTGCTGGACTATTTGGATTCCTTTGCCAGGCTCTTCAGACCATTGTAGAATATGGATGCCCTAGATTTAATTTTGATGGATGCATTTTTATTAAATCTCATAGCATAGATCAAGATACAAAGAAATCACAATCTTAGAATTTGAAGATTATACAGGAAGGCTGTCAGATCTGATAAGAAAAAAAAAGTAATTATTTTTATGGTCTAAGAAAGTACTTACATATGCTAGAATATTTTAAAATGACAGAAAGTATTATTTAAAAATGAAAGAAAATGAAAAACAGGGGTTTAGGAAGTACAAGTCTCACACTCTAATCCCAACTTTTACCCTGCTTTGTGACCACGGGCATTCTCATGTACTTCCCTCATTTCCTAAAGAGATTCAGTAATAAACTGTTGTTATTACTATCTGGCTCCTAGGTAACATTTTTATCCATCAATGTCAAACTGCATTACTAATGAAGCAGCATGAGTTTTTATTTTCCAGATTTTGGGCCGGGGGCTGTGAAGAGAGAAGCAAAAGGACTTGTCCAGCCTTCCCAGCAGGTTAGGTTGGAACAGGACACCCTTCTCCTACGTCTCAGGTTACTCCTATACCTTCTAACCCCCACTTTGCAAATTGCCCTCTTATCCACAGTGGGTTCTGAACTAAATTAATTAAAGTTTGAGGAGCCTACTGGTCCTGAGTTGAAAGAAGCGATGTACACTAAGTGTATACTAAATATTTTATGCATTGTCTCTACAAAACACCAAAGATTACTATATCATTGCTCAAAATACAAGTAAGAATTTGCTTGACAGAAAAAAGAAAACGTTGTTTCGTGACTATTTTGTATAGCTGGTCAACAAATGGATTTTTCGACCAAGGGGAAAAAAGAAACAAAACAGAATCTTACAGAACAAAATACAAAAAATGTGTTTTATTTCGGGTCGATGAAAACCTTTTCTGATAAACTGAAAATATATCTCATAGACAGACCTTTCATATGTCCTTTTAAAATAAGAACATCTACTTTTTCAGTATGCTTTTCTATTTGTTTTAAAAGAGATAGATATAATCAAAATCAGTAAGATTTGCAGATTAATTCATTTTTCATGATAGACAAAAAATTGTATGAAATTGAGTTTCCCAACTTTTTCTTCTCTACTCTTCCCATTTTACAGGTTTCTTTCTGTCCACCAAGGAGATGAAATAAGCATATAGTGTATTTCTGCCATTTGGGACACTTGCAAATGAGGCCTTCACGGAATTCTGCAATCATGTTGTTGATTGGGAGGATTTACCCTTTGTCCATGTACCTGGGGACAGAGAGAGGAAAAAAGTTCAAAACAAAACTAAAAAAAGTGTGTGAGAGAAATGCAGTTCATGGGGAGGATGTCTGAAGTGTTTGCATTCAGACCTATGCTTCCCACAGAAGTCAATGGCTAAAAGCTGTCCAGTGACCGCATTTTCTCAAGTACACTGCTTATTTCCACCAGGAAATTTTGTCCCAGTGCAATCTGATAATTTATAAAATTCATCAGAGATTTCTAGAAAAATAGCAACGTCTTTAAAAGACTGTGGTCCATCTGACTCAGTTGCTGTCTAACTGAAAATATCTACTCCAACATGCACATCAACTAACTTATGGGTAAGCATGAAGGCAGCCCCTTCACTGAGCACTAGACTTGGTGTTACACCATGCAGAAGCTTGCCATGAAGTGTTGTCCATCCACTTCCCTTCCCAAGCGACTGCATGTGCAGCAGAAGACCCAAGACATTAATTTCTTAAGAAGTTCAGTGCATCTGAAATACCAAGCTCAGACACAAATCCCTGTCCAGCAGCTCTCAGATTCCCAGGCAGAAACAAAGCAGTTTTACAGCTTTTTAGGCTTGCAGTGAGAATAGTTAGGCTGCTTTAAATCTCTCTGGAGAATTTTACTTAAATATTGCTTTTCTAATATTTCTGAAAATCCTGCAAAACATTATAGTAATGGAAGAAATACTAACTAGAATTTCCAGTGTTGAAACTTTCTCTACTGTTTCTGTTTCAAAAAGCCCGAGACAATTAATTTAGGTAGAAAGAAAAACTACTACTATCATAGATGTAGATGTTTACTCTGTAGTATGTGCTTTTAACAGCTCTAAATACGTCAGATCTGCCCTTTTACAACAGTTCCTATATTACTGTTTCTATCTCTTCCGTGTTTTTACAGTAAGTGCCCTAACCTTTCCTTATCAATGTATTGCAATGATTTACTTAGTTCGAGTTAATAAGATACTTTTGTTTATATTTGTATTTCAGGATTTTTTACTAATTTAGTTGCTGTTTAACAATAACAGTTATAAGTGGATCCAAGTACATTAATGTGGTTTATTTGGCCTTGATATCAGTGTAGCACTGATTCAAAAGTTATCAGAAGTAAGTTAAATGGAGGCTTTAAGGAGCGGACTACTTGGTGGAGTGGCATACTTCTGAAACCAGCAATGAATTTCCTTCCAGATCTGCTGAAGCAAAACTGCTACAATGGGAAACTCCAGGGTTTTTAGATGAAAATTCAGACATTTTGACAAAAATGATTATGGGTAAATCCCACCTGCCTAATGATTCAACTAATATTCTTGTATATGTACATCATCTGGTTATCAAATTTGTGTATACTATATATTTCATTTTCAGTGTATTATGCCAAATCAAAGGTGGAAGAAGGCAAAATGCACCAAAGCTTTGAGATATTTAAACAAATCTCATGTTTTCCTGTGGCCTGACTTCTGGTATTTGAATATTTTGAATTTGACAACCCTGCCAAGGCTTTCCACTGGCATTTCCCAGTTTTATCTTGTTGGACAAGGCATTAGGACGCTGAATCAGAAGACAGCTGTCAACATTGTAGGCGACATAGGCCAGAAGGTGTAAGTTCCTATTTGCCATAAACAGGAGATCTGCAGTACTGAGCTACTCAGACTGAGCTCTTTTCCCATGGGGTGCTCTGGTTAAGTGTCTGTAGTGCCTTACTACTCTTAGATGTAATATCTGCAAAAATGCTCATGGGCAAAAGTCAAGTGATAAAAGAAAACTGAATTAAGAGCAGTCCTTCAAGCTGGAAAAGAGCTAGTATAGCCTGGCTTTCAACAACCCTTTCTGATAGCTAGTAAAATACATTTGCCTTTCCCTCGATGGAGACACCAAATAATGTTCCTTTTTGGTGTAACTGCTTACTTTTGTGAAGCTGTTTGGTACTTAACATTGCTTGGGATTTCTACTTCTTCATCAGACTTTCTTAAAATTAGGCAAAGACCTCAAATGTTATAAAGAAAGGTCAGGCGGATAGATAGACACACACACGCACACAGAGTGTGATCAAACAAGCCTCATTTCCTTACAAGCCGGAGGTAAAAATAACATTTTGGAATTTCCACTGCCAGAGTTTTGAGCACTTCTCATTACAGGATCAGGAACGAACCTTGGCACTGCTGACTAAAGTCATTTATTCTAGACAGTGGAATTATTGTTTACCCTCCAACGAAATGTTTCCTCCTTCTTCTGGGCCTCACATGAGAAGTGGGCAAATTGCTTAAGAGCAGAAATCTAAATCCCACCATGGCTACTAGAATCCTGAAGACTTCTGAGGAGTACATCACAGGTGAGGAATAATTGATTTGACATGCTAAATCTATTCCTTGTGCATGGATATGTGTAAGCATGTTGCAGTTTCCCCACATCAACCCATTAATCGAAGAAAGTTCACCTACCTTAAATCCAGAGAGAAAAATGTTGTCTGGGCATGATAACAGCCAAGAAACCTTCTGCAAGATGATCTACAAAGAACTGACTGATGGAGAAGGTGAATACAGAACCTCTCTCATAGTAAAGGAACCGAGGGTTCACAGTACAATGCACAAAGAGCAACACTGCTGCTAAAATAAACAAAGGGACAACCTTTTTCACACATACGATACTTTCAAGATTACAACATATGTAATTATATAAAAACAAAAGCCAGTCATGGTGTTTCCTTGGAACAGGAGGACAGGAGGATAGCACAAAAGGAAGTTAAGCACAGCAATTAGTTGCCTCTTACTTCTTACTCCATGTGACTTTCTTCTCCATCCCTGAGATACACCCTCCCCA
>NW_009647595.1:6486726-6558104 GCF_000708025.1 Charadrius vociferus
ACTTGGCAGCTGCCCTGGGAAGGAGGGATTTACACAAAGGCAGAATCACCTCTCTCTGGCCTGAGCCCTTCCGCGCACTGTATTCCTGCCTCTTATTTCTGAAAAATAGTTCTCTGTTCCCCTCCTGCTAGATACACACTACCTTAGCCAGGGAAGGTGGCAACTATAGGGAGACACACAAGTTGTTCATGAAGAGCATCCAGCTATTTGACGGCAGGTTGGCATGACAGTTTCAATGACATCAGAAACAACATATTAAACTTTTCCAGCTGAATTCAAGCTGGAAGTTGTAACTTGTGCCTTGCAATGGGGAAACACAAATTTAGCACAAGCAAAGTGTGTGCTCACTGCAGAGAGCAGAAAGAAAAAGCTCTCTTGCATTCATCATCCTAGGGAAATGTTTTTGCCAGAAAAGCACTATTGAGACACACCTGAAAAGGCGTGTCGCTACAATTCATCTGAACAATAGTTGAATTGTAATAGCAACTGTTCAGATGAAGGCCTAAAAAAATAGAAATCAGCAACTTTAAAGATTGCCCAAATCAGTGCATATGCTGATGAAACTGAAGTCATCCAAGAATACTTGTAAAACCTCAGGCAAAGAGATGCCTGATGTCTCCTTAGAAAGTGATGAGCTTTTCTTCATATATCACTGACCTAACAATGAACTCACATCTTGCAGAAAGCAGGTTGTACCTCACTGATGAATTCCCATGTGTCTGACAACCCTGTAAGAAAACCAGCTGATAAAGCAGACGCAAGAGACATGATTATTTCTAGCACCATACATCAGAAAACTAAGTTTATGCTTGTTTCAAGTTGCTCTTCTAATAGAAAAATAAACTCTTTAAAAGCATGAAGTAATGCCACTTGAAACTTTGCAAAAAGGATTTTGTAACAGTTTACCCCCCAAAAAAGGAGTGAGTTATGAAATGGTGGCAAACTGTATTGAAAACTCCTGGGGGCTTTTATTCACAAAACTGCCTCACCTTGGCTAGTGGAAAAGATGACAGAAAATCTTTCCGAGTTGGAATTAGGCTGGCCATTTCTAGAGGCCAGATAAAATTACTACAGCCATGTGACAACCAGTAATTATAGCTTTTAATCAGTTTTGACCAAAAAAAATATGGGAGGAATCAGTAAAAAATGTTTGCAGCAAAAATAATTAGGAGAATTTGCGGAAAACTTGGGTTGTCAGTGATTGAAAATCTGTTTATTAAAAAAAAAAAAAAAAGAAAAAGAAAAAGAAAAAAGGAAGTTCCCCAAGCACAGGCAGGCTGAATTCAAAAGGGAAGATCATGCCAACACTTCAGAAAATTAAACTGATGAAACTTTGCTCTATCTCCAAATGCCAACTGTGAATATGAAACAGCTGCCGAAGGCAATGCTCTTCTCAATGACAAAATCCAGCATTTGAAGCAAGAGAATTGACTCCATTTTGATAAGTATGGTTGAAATTTGGGTTGCTTTGTCATTTTCTAAAACTATATTAAATTATAGCATAATTTATTCATCAAGGAATTATTTTAAATGTGTTAATACTGCCTCATACTACCATTAGATCTTTAATGAATTTTTGTGGTGAACTACCTGAGGATGTAAACTATCCACAGATGTTTATGAGTGGTGACATTCAAGAAATTCTATCTTTAGAGAAGAGCAGATAGTTTGAGATGTAGATTATTTGTGTCAATAATATGTAATATAGCTACAAATTTCATTCAACACATTTTGGAAACCAAACCCCTAATTTGTTCTCTTATAAAACCCTGGAAACTAAGGCACCTTGCAGTGGTTTATGGTTAAGATGCAAAGTCCAGGTAAGAAAGAGCCTGAAGGTCCACTGCTGGAAATGGGAATGATAATAACTGTTCCACCATATTTGTCTACTTCATTATATCCTGATAACTCTTCCTTACCTAGGATTAAATCTCTAAACGGAGATCTGTGTCTGTATTTTTCATGTCTGTCTTTCATGACCTGAAAGCAATGTGCCATGATGTACTTGGTTTCAGATCCTAGCCCAGTTCCACCATCTCCCTGGCTGCTCTTTTCACTGGTATTCCATTATTTTTAGGCATATATAGACTCTTTCAATCAATTGATCTCCTGGGTTATAGCCTTGTGTCAGCTTCCCATCAAATTGGTTTTTTTCTTCATATACATTGGAATGAATTCTAGTATCACGTAACTTTAACCATATTCAGTTTAGCCATGAGTGTGCTTACTCAGTTCTTTTGCCCCTCTCTTAAGCCACTCTGGAAGGTTGCAGTTAATACCATTATAGTACTATGTTAGTCGTAGTTTAATATATCCTCACTTTGTTTTAACTCTCATTGCTTTTCTGGTGCCCTGTTGTCTTGTGATATAATTTGTATTTCAGCATCACCTCCCTTTAGGACAACAATTCTAGAAAATTAAGGTATTACAAATTGCTGTTAAAAATGACATAAACAGCTGACCACTGAAAAGAAATGTTGTGAATTGGAGTTGTAGGGATAACAGGTCATCCATTAACAACAAAATACACTGTCTTTTGAGGCCTCTTCCTTGGATAATAAACTAATCTGTCATATTAAAATTTCTTGGGGGGGCACTTAGTATTTGCCAGCTACAGACAATAAAAAGACTCTTCTGCTTCTGGCCACCCTACGTTCTTATAGCCCGTCTGCCAGAATTATTGAAAGAAAATTGTTCATTAGGAACTGCTGTAAAATATTTTCTGTATAATATTGAAGTGCTCAGAGGAAAGAAAAAGAGCTACTAAACAAAAACAGTGACAAGATTGCAGGTCTTGTATTTCTTGAGCAAGAAGTGAATTTACTTAATGTACAGTAGGACACAAAATAATGATCTGAGTTCTACAGCAGTTTTATTCAAGAGTTCAGATGGTGGGTAAGGTGTCTGAAGTAAAAAGGAATGAAATGCCTCAGAGGCACTACTTCTGACAGTGTATTTTTAGCCTACTGAGCAAGAAAAAAAAAAGAATAAGGCAAATATTCCCAAAGTCCTTGGGTTTTGTATGATCTGCCTGACACGATCAATTGAAAATTCTAAGGAAACAGTCCTGTATGTATTCATGCACTAAAATCAGTGAAGTCTTATACAAAGCTTCTTGGTATAATTACTCAGGGTTTTGAGATTACCCATAGCCACTTGCGTTGATAGGGTATTTCATTCCATATAAAGTCCTGGGGATGTCTTTTCTTCCTCAGTCTTTAATAAACCCATATTCAGACAAAATTCCTACTTGAACTAAGCAAAGGTTTTTGAGCTTAGAAACCAGTCAGAATCAAAATAGTCTGTACCTAGAGGTGAGCTACAAGAAATCTCCTAATCCCCCCTCTGAGAACACAGTATGATAACATACGAACAGCTGAATCAGGTTAGACCAACTCAGTGGCTGAGATGGATAGTGGCGTCTTTGTGTTTAATAAAAATGCCTCTATTTCTTTTTCCTTTCATGATTTTTTCCAATCACTTTTGGAAACCATGAAAGCTTCCAGCATCCGCAATGTCCATAGGACAAGGAGTTCTTCATGCCTGGGTGAAGAAATATCACCTTTTGGTCTACAAAACTACTGTCTGTTGATGCAATAGTTCTTGTACTGGAAAAGACAGTGAACAATAATTTCCTATTTGCCTTCTCCATGTCATTCATGCTTTCACAGATCCCCTTCCACTCATCTTCTTTTTCCAGGCTGAAAAGTCCTGGTCTATTTATTTGTTCCTCATATGAAAGATATTTCATGACTCTGAGTGCCCTTGTTGTCCTTCTTGCAAACTTTCCTAGTTCTACAACAACCTTACTGAAGGTGCGGAGGGAGGGAGGGAAGGAAAGCATCCTAAGTTGAGCACCATAACCAAATTCAGGTGTACACCAATTTTACAGGAGTACGGTGCTTTCTGGTTTGTTCACTATTTACTTCCTAATACATCCTGATATTCACTTTGTCTTTCTGAGGGCAACTAAGTGAGGAACTGACAGTTTCACCAGGCTATTTATTATAGTCACAAGCGTTTGTCCCTCAGTGGTAGCGGTCAGTTTGAACTCAATTGCCCTGCTTACAGATGGTTTTTTATTGCTCACCTTTGCTGTGCTTTTTCTTAAAGTCACAAAAAACTATAAAAAAGTAACCTTTCGCTGTGATATTGCAGAGAAATCAGCCAGTCAGCATGATCTGATATGTTGCGTCATCTCCTTCCTTTGCACTGGTCTAGCTTGTGCCATATCTGAAGCGTAACTCTGGAACTGTCTTGACAATTTGCCTGGGATTCAGGTCCGTTGGCGGTGGGAACGAAGGACACCATTTCGCTCTGCATTCCACCAAAGCTGGGGAAAGAGGTGACCAGCTGTTCCCTCCCGCCATGAAACAACAGCTTTTATGAGGGTGAAAAAAAATATAAAAAATCTGTGACTCTTATTATTGCTCAACATTTTATGTTCAATAGTGAAAAAAGAGGCAGGTGTTTGAAGTCCAGCTGGTGCTGTTTGGAGGAGGATGTGTCGCCTGTAGTTGTGAAGTACTGAGGTGAAGTGGCGATTTAGAAGGTGGCTTCATAATAAGTTAGTTTTTATAACGTGAGTAGTTTAGCCTCTATCAAACACGTATCACCTGTTGTCCCTTATCAAGCACGCCTCTGATGTTTTTGATTCACTTAGTTCATTCATTCTTACCATACAAAGCAGCATTGGTGGGCCTGGTCTCATAAAAGCAGATCACTAAGGCCCTTGGGGCACAGGAAACCAGCAAATGCATGTTTAAAAAAGAAAGAAAGAAAGGAAAAAAGCCGTATGACCTAGCACAGGAAACAAATCTAATGAAGGAATGTCCTCAGCTTTCACAGGAAATTATTTTCATTTTATGCCATTTTCTGCCTCCATAAAAAGTAACAGAGTTGACCTCCTGCGCTCCTACCTAACCTTTCGTCATCAAGGACTGGAGAGAAGTGTTGCCTGAACCAACAAGATGCCAATCCATTAAGAGTGTAACAGAGAACAGGCTCTTTTCATCATGGGCAGCTTTACTGTCACACCATAGCCAATATTTTCTGAAACAGAGCTTAGTAGGGAACTATTTGCTGTTTTGTAACCAAACTGAGATATTTAAAAGGTGCTTCATTTTTAGAAAAAACACTGAGCACTTGCTTTCTGGCAAATAGATCCCAACTGGGATATGCAGAATCACTGGCTGTTCCTTAAATCCTCATAGTTTGTACTAAACAGTGTAAAGAAAGGCTGTAATAAATCACAGGCAGTTGTTAGTAGGGAAGGTGGTTTAACCTGACACTTTTTGTCTTACACACATGCTGATTCTGTTTGGGTTTTATTTAAGGCAGAAGCTGAAATAATGTTTTTATTCTCATTTCCTCTAGTACACACCTTAGTTTGCTTTAGCCTTGTGAAGGAGCTCAATACGTTCGTGCATGACAGACCCTGTACTCACATCTTTGATGGCTGATATGATATCTAAGGAAGAAATTGTATTGGGTATGGCCTGACTCAAAGAACGATAATCCCACAGTGTCCTTAGGTTGCACTGTTAATGCTGGAACAGTTGACAATTCAACTCTCGTGTGTTTTCTCATGGTAGAAAAGCTCAAGAAGGTAGAAACAACAGCAATAAAACTACTAGATGTCAAAATGTTATTTCTTAAAGTAACTGCTTCTGGAGACAATTTTACAAAATGTTTTGGGTCAGGAGGTGAATGCCCATGCCTGTCCCCCTTCATTAGTTAGACATGTTAAAACTACAGAAAACAAGCCTCAAAAATGTGGTTCAAAGGAAGCCTTACAGGGAATCGATGATCAGCCTTTAAGAAATAACTTTATCTGCACCATATTCAATTTCTTTCTGCAACTTCCTGCAACTCTCAAATTAACACCACTGCAACGAATCTTTGTAAATTAATGAGTTTAATGAGTGAACAAGAATCAATCAATCTCCCTTGTTTCAAAACTGCTAATAAGAAGTTAAACCAAGTATAAACCTCTGAGTCACAGCCTCTTGCTAATAACATGCTTTTTGCTTTGAAGAGAATAATTAAATCATCACCACATTCCTTTTTCTCTGTATAACTTCCTGTATGATATGAATTTAGATCAAAACATACCCTTTCTCCCCTAAGGGTTCTTTCTTACATCGCTTTGGAAAATGATTTCATGAATGACTTTTGTCCTTGAAGGCATACAAACCAGGCAAGGAAGTTAGCAGTGCTGATTGCCTGAACCTCAAAAGGACTTGATAAGCCAGACACACCCTAATATTTCACAACTGTGTTAGACAGTACACAGATCTGTGCAAAGCTTGTCATAGAGTAGAAGCTGTAAATATCTAGACGCTGACACAAGGAGTACAACAGGCAAGTTAGCTTGACAGTGGAGGGGTAGATCAGCAAAGAAGGCATAACTGAAAAACACAGAGCATCCAGAATATATTTAGTAACGTAATATCTGGCTCTAAAATACATATGAAATTAAGGCCAGGTCAAAGATGTAGCAGAATAAGATTTTGCCATAAAAGTGGTATAAGACTCTAAGAAAAGCAAAAATCTAAGCAAAAAGAAAGCTACATTAGATTCTTTCTATGGCTGTGGACTCTGGGTCATAAAGAAAAACGGTGTTGTGGCTGGTTAATATTATCGTTCTCCGGATCAGGTAAAGGCTATTGAATGCAGAATGTGGAGAAAGATCAGAGGCAACCCAAGTCTCATAAAATGGTGATAATGGGTGACCTTTGTAACCTGCATATAAACTGGTCAAATGTCACAATGGGAAAAGGTTAACAGAAGCAATTTCTTGGTACCTTAAATGATTGCTTCTTGGAATAGCTATTAACCTACTGTATTTCCATCTGCCGGTATGTTTTTAGTTCAAACAGGTAGTGTATGATTACTAACAGCTGCATATCCCATACACTTATGATGAGGTTCATGGAGTACAGTGAGGTCAGAGCACCAGGGGAGTGAATAAAGTGCAGAACCACATGTAAAGTGACCTGGTTTTTATTCCCCATCCTGGCAAAGATTGGGGAGTGATCTTCAATTCAGGTTCCTTGGCTTCTTCAGGCTTTCACCTTGACATCTGTACAGCAGGAGTATTGTCCACTCATAGAAGTCTTTGGGAAGCTAAACTCAATGGTACGTACAGAACTTTGAGACCCTCTAATGGAAATGGTGGGCAGAAGTGTGAAACATCCCTATGCATGTTGAGCAGTTATTGTTTATGGTCTGTGAGCGCCTCAAAAGGATGTCATCTTTCAGCAGATGGTCTAAATCAGCAACATTGTCTTCAATTAGGCTAAAAATACCGTGACTGAGACCAAATACATGAAGTCCACTCAGTCATTGACATCATGGCAGATTAATCTTCTTTAACAAGGGAAAAGCATACTCTTATTTCAAGTGGTGACGGAAAGAGTCTGAGAAGGCTCAGCATAGTGGCAGGAGCTTCAGGGAACTATTTTCATGCTTGCCATGGTGCACAGATGGAGAGAGAGCTGGACATCCTAGCTCCCTGTGGGAAGGAATCTACAAACTATGAGGATTTAGTTCCTCGTAATGCATGACTCCAGCTATCAGCTGGCCAACAGGTTTTCTTCTCCCACATAGAAGAGGGACCCCTTTGTTCAACATTATAGCTTTGCTTTGGTTGTCAAGCCATGAAGTTAAGCCCACAGCCATATTTGTCTTTATGCTAAACATAAACTCCCCCCCAAAAGTCACTCTCACACTCTCCCTCTACTTTCAGCAAGCTAACTCCCAACTCTGAATCCTGTTTGTGCAACATTTCCAAAAAAAAGAGCTATGTCCCCACACCTCAGCTTGATATTTTCATCTTCATTTGTTGATCACTTTATACCCCAACTTTCAAACAAGTTTGTTTTCTCTTAGACATGTAGCTGCTAATTTAGGACTTGAAATATCTGTGTGTGAGTGTAAAGTTGCAACCTCCCACAAAACAGATTGCACATACATTTTTCATACGTGTATGCTATTTGACTCTTTCATCCTGTGCAATTAATGCCACCTACAGCTATGTAGAGCCTTTATTTTTGAAATGTGTGGACTAAAATTCCATTTAGTAAATTTGTCTTCCTGTATCTTGAGCCAAATTACCAAAAGAGAGCCCTGATTCATCTGTGACCACAGACAATTAATTCTCTTGCTGGATTCTGTTTAGTGCAACCAGAACCTATTTTAGGGAAAAGAAACATTGTCTCTTTCTGGGCTACTGCCCTGGGAAAGGGGGAATTTTGCAGACTGGTATGCATTTCTCTGAAGAGTGGCTTTCCTTTTTAATTATGTTTAAAAATGGAAGGAAGTACGAACAAAGCTCTCAAATATGGGTATGTAGAAATAGGATTTCAAATCTATTTCGGGTCTGGTCCTACAAAGAATAAATGGATGCATAGCTTTTTGGAGACTTGTGCCTTACACTCAGCTTATGCACGTGCTAAGCTCAAGCAGGATCAGACCTTTCACTTGGAAATAGATGTGTTCTCATGTTATAGAAGACTGAAGGATCTTTAGCTCATTGTCTTTCCACCTAATGCTTCATTTTTCTATAGGAAGCTAAAAATAATTGCCCCATCTGGAAAATATTAGCATGTAAATGGGCAAGACAAAGATTAATTAAAGGAAGAAACAGATGTGCAACAGCGTGCATGTTCCTACGCATGCAGGTACAGCTACAAATGCATTTAAAAACTGGACCCTTAATTATGTAAATGTTAAATTGTAAATTCAGCTCCCTGTTTGCTGCAGTGCAATCCCAGAGCCCACAAGCTTAATTTAGGAACATTCTTGTCCAAGAGCTGCTATGAGCTAAAATGACAATGAACGGGTCATACACGGGGAAAATAATTGGCTGGATGCAAAGATGATGTACATCCGTTTCTTTGTGCACTGTGACTGCACCAGAACAGCACTGCTCATCTCCACTGATCTGCCTTGTTAATGTGGCAGTGGGTCCATATTCACCAGGTGCGAGGGGCTGAAATCTCCATCCAAGCTCCTCACAGGTTAGTACCTACACAGGGCATGGTCCAGTGCTCTTCTGGGACATGTTTTCAAGCCCAGTAAGCAGGACAGCCTTCAGGCTGATTAGCTTGGGCACAGTGCCCTGTTAGTTATACCGCTTCCCCTGAGTGTCTCCCTGCTGCACTCAGGCTTGTGCTGTCCGCACGCCCGCAGGCTGCCAGAGCTGAGACCAGGAGGTTTTATCACCCCTCTCCTTTCTCCTGCCGAGCTCTCAGCCAAGGAGAACGATCTTGTCTCACAGCTCTCTTTTTAGATGTGCGAGTGGGCTCTGTAGAAGTTGAAGTTTGCAGCTTCTAAAGTAAGACTATATAATATGCTGCACTTTGAGACAGAATACGCAAATTTATGAGAGAATATAAATACAGTGCCTATAAAGCCATTTTACAGTCACTTTTCAGAGTATGACTGCTCTTTAAAATATTTAGAGATATTTTTTAATATTTTATTGGCTATCCTGGTTTACAAGTAAGTGCCTAACAACCCCACAATGTAATGCTTGACATTTTCCTGCCAATACCTCTAGCTTCTAGCACTTCAAACTGTGTTTCGGCAATAATATCAACTGAGTTTATTCAGCTCAGTTTGCATCCTCTGGAAATGATGTGAAGAGGCAGAATGAGGATTCCAGTAGAGCAATTCATGCATTAGTACTGGCCAAAAAAAAAGGAATCTTCCCATTAAAAAAAAGAAAAAAGTTGGAAAAAAACCACCCTTTTTGGTGAAGGAAAAAAATACCGGTCATGCATTGGAATAGAAATTCAAGACTATGAAATTTTACATGTAAACTGGCTCACTTCCCTTTGTAGATACCAAACTGGGAGGGGTGGCTGACTCTCCAGAGGGCCGCGCTGCCACCCAGCGGGACCTGGACAGGCTGGTGAGTTGGGCAGATAGGAACCTAATGAGGTTCAACATAAGCAAGTGCAGGGTCCTGCACCTGGGAGGAAAAATGCTAGGCAGCAGTATAGGTTAGGGGTGGACCTGCTGGGAACTAGCTCTGAGGAGAAGGATTTAAGGGTCCTGGTAGATAGTAAATTGTCCATGAGCCAGTAGTGTGCCCTTGTTGCCAAAAAGGCCAATGGAATCCTGGGCTGCATAGGGAAGAGTGTGACCAGTAGGTCGAGGGAGGTCATTCTCCCCCTCTACTTGGCACTTGTGAGGGCACAAATGGAATGCTGTGTCCAGTTTTGGGCTCCCCAGTTCAAGAGGGACAGGGAACTGCTAGAGAGAGTCCAGCGAAGGGCAACCAAGATGATTGAGGGATTGGAGCATCTCCCTTATGAAGAAAGGCTGAGAGAGCTGGGACTCTTTAGCCTGGAGAAGAGAAGGCTGAGGGGAGACCTTATTATTGCTTACAAATACCTAAAGGGTGGGTTGAAGGAGGATGGAGCGACACTCTTCTCGGTGGTTCCCAGTGACAGGACGAGGGGCAATGGGTGCAAGTTGGAACATAGGAAGTTCCGTTCCAACACACGAAAAAACTTCTTTATGGTTCGGGTGACAGAGCACTGGAAGAGGCTGCCCAGGGAGGGTGTGGAGTCCCCTTCTCTGGAGATTTCAAAACCCGCCTGGATGCAGTCCTGAGTGATGTGCTCTAGGCAATCCTGCTTTAGCAGGGGAGTGGGACTAGATGATCTCTAGAGGTCCCTTCCAACTCTGAAAATTCTGCGGTTCTGTGATTCTGTGATACTTTGTATTATTAATTATTCACTGGGGAAAAGTCTGAAATTTAAGGATTGCACTTCTTTATATATATCCTAATTGTCAGATGAGAAGAGTTGCATTTTTTTTCTGGATCGCTGTCTTAATGTCTCAGGGCTGTTAAGAAATAACTCCTAAAAAAGAAGGAAACAGTGTCTTTGTTTTATAGTATGTGATAGCCAGTGGGAAGAAAATTCACCTGGGAAACTGAAGAAAGTGAGGTCATGTTAGCATTTTTTTAAAAGTTACTACTTCTCCCCTGTTTGTTTCTGCTGAAAGGCACAGCCTCAGTAACTACTTGTGTGTTTTGCTGTTTCTGTGGTGCAGGAAAGATTGAAATAGATTTTACTTTGGAACGGAAACTCCAGGGATTTGTATAAATTGTAACATCTTAGAAGAGGGGCTGAACCTTGTTAAAATGTGCTAATGAGATTGCAAGTAATCATAACCTGTAATTCAAATCCCTGCCCTGTATCATAAAGACAGTTAGTCTGAAAATGGTTTCTCTGTCATGAAGCCTAGCCTTGCTTTCTCATCTTTCATGAGAAACTTCTCTCCTGCTGGAGAGGCATTCAACTGGTTCAAAATGCTGAGACAGTTAGTGTGACAGAGGTGATTCCTCACCTAGGGTAGCATGTTGAGTTCAAGCCACAGTGCAGCAAGTTGTAAATATGCTTACAAATCAGGCCAGTGTCAAGAGGAAATACTGCAAACTGCTTAATAAATATAGGGCTGGTGATTTGTGTTTTGCTATAGAGGTCCAGGTTTACTTTCTCCAGCTGAAGGAAAAAAGAGAACCTGGGCTCCTTCTGCACACACCGTGCATAAGGGTTTGACCCCTGAAACACTTGGTTAGAAGAGAAAGTCTTTTTTCAACAGTTTCATAAAGGAGGCCTGCTCTATTAACCCACCCCTATCTTTTCCCCTCTCCACCCGCCCCCCCCCCCCCCGCTTATTACCAGCAGTACAACTACAATATCAAATTATTATTAAATCCTCTAATTAACAAATAGTTTCCAGGGAACCAAAACAGTAAATGGTCATTCTGTTATTTTTCCCTGTCCAAAATACATGTGGTGGTTTCTGTTTGATGCCGAGTTTCAGCCCAGTTTCTAGAGGATGACAAGACGAGTTTCACTGGGAAGTTGTGGAGGCAAACCACTGTGGCTTATCTGACACAGCTTCATCTTTCAGCACCTGTGGACCGTAAAATTTATAAGCAGTGAAAGAAATTTGTTTGCATCTGTATGTTGCCTCTTTGACATCAGTCGCTGGTGGTGACTTTATCCTAACATAAAGCAATAATCCTACCCTTTGCCTTTTGTGCTGTTTTCATACAGTAGAACCTTAGCAATGAAGAGTGGGCTCTAATTACACTGTGGTATGCCCCGTTCTAGACTACAGGCATCAGAGGTTTGGCATAAACAGAAAAGAATACATTGGAGTCCCTCAGGCTGAAATGGACTTGATGGGTGTTGAGTGGAGGAGAATTTGTGCTCTGGTGAAGCAAACAGGGTAAATATTGCTTCTGCTGCTCACAGCAGTTGTAGACACGCTGATGGCTTGTGAGAGGCTGAGAGCAAGGGAGTGTGAGAAACCTTTGCTTCGCAAACATTAGGAAGTGGTGGTGAAACAGAACTGCACCTAGTTATAAGCACCAGGTAAGCCTCCAGGCAGAGTATTAGTGTCAAACAATGGAAATGCTGTTAAAAAAGGTGAAAATGAAGTCAGAGAACAGCGCATTAACTGTCTTTCATCTCCAGACAGCCCTTTGTGGTAAAGCCTCTGCCCAAGCAATAGTGATAGAAATGCACTCCAGATTTTCAGAACAGCAGCCTAATTTAAGAACATCAGATCAACAAACATCACGGTCTGATCACTGAATGGTCCTTTTTAAAGCCCTGTTTTAGTCTCAGTTGCCTCTTTTCAAATCCACATGGTTTGCATCAGGGTTAGTCAAGACACAGTTTATTTCAGTAAACTCATCAGAGAGGACTGAGGTAAGTCACGTGGAAAGGTGAAAGGGGCAATCAAAGATAATGAAGGTTTCTAATGAACATCGACTAGAGATCTTCAGGTTTAAAGCAATAATGGGGAAGACACATACTTTCTAATCATCAACCATCTTTCTTAAACTGGCTTGTGGATGTTTTCCTGAGTGCATTAAAGGAAAATGTATTTGCATCCATTATGCCCTTCAACACATGCACTTTGGAGAAGCAAGTGTTCGGGATCGTAAATCATTACTGACTGTGACTAGGACTTCTCAGCTTATACAGCACTAACAATTCTTTCCAAAAACAATGAGGTCCTGAAGTACAGCTTCATAAAGAAGCACAGATAAACAGTATTGTTGTTTTCTCTTGAAGGTGAAAGAAAACTCAGAGATGTTTATAACTACCTGTCCTTGCCCCCTCGACTTACTCTAGTTTCACAGCCAGTAATTGATGTTAAGTCTGTTAACATTAAGGGAAGTTTCCTAAGTGGCTGTGGGAGGAGAGGAAACGAACCAGTCACGCTGCAAACACTGTACGCGCTCTCCTCCGAGTATTCCCACCAGATCAACACTCACTGTGAATACCAAACTCTGTGTTTTTAAAAATACAAAATCAGAAGAGTTGAGCCTGAAGCCAAACTTTGGATCTGGAAACCTCTGTAATTTGGGGAAGATTGAATCAGTATCTGAACACTGTGGCTTCGAACTCTTCCTAAAATGTAACAGTTGACCTCCTGCCCTCAGCATGTCCTCTTCTCAGATGTCTGTGGCTCCTTTGCTTGCTGTGGCCAACTGCTTCAGAACAAGAGTGCACCAGAGGGCTATGACATGACGAAAAGTAGAAGCAGGAACCTTTTCTAATGTGTTACTCTGCAGTATGCTTTTTTATTAGAGCCTGAAGAAGTTTTAAGTGAATGACTCAGTGTTATTACATCATTATGTCTTATCTCTTGAATACAACCACAATAATAATAACCGCAAGTTTCGGTGATGTTCATTAGCATTTGCACAAAAATTGTCATGTTAAAATTAACAGCTTTGCTTTTATGATGTATCATCAAGATCTGCTGCTAGTCACTGCCTACTGTGGTGATTAAATAACCAAATATTCCACCATAGTTTACAACATTTCCAAATGATTGCAGTGATTTTTGGTTTCATTGACCCTGTGACATTACATGCTCTGTTAAAAGCTACCACATCTCTTACCATGAATAGGAAGCCCCAGAATATCATGGTTACCATGAGCTAAAAAAGTTTATACTTTAGATGCCAAGAGAGTGGCAGTGTTTTTGTATTTCTGTGGTGTTTGATTTGCCTTAGAGGGTTGGGAAGTCTCTTATATTTGTGTTAGGAGTGTTTTTCAACTAGTGCTTTGAATGGGTTCATAGAGTCAATGCTCTGCATATCCTTCTAAGTAACCTGCAAGCTTTGTTGCCTATGGTGCTTAGACAGTGGGTTTAGAGACCCTAAAGGCTAATTTCAGCTCTGCATTTCAGCTGGAAGGGTAATTTATTACTCTAGAAAGAATAATCTGCTATTAGTCTTGCTAAGTTCATCTGAAGTATCCTAAAAGCCTTCAGGAAGAGAATTCAGCCTGGGCCTTCACCCTCAGTTATTTTACAATAGCAGTCTTCTTGAACCTAGCAACTGCAGTTGCATATGCATTTATGGAGGTGTGCCATCATGTGGAAGTGGAATATGTCCTCACTGTGAGATCTGCAGCTACTACATACTGTGAAATCTGAAAGGCTAAGGCGTATGGTAGCTCTGCGGCATTGCAACTGAGATCTAGATAATCTATCTCCTCGAAGAGGCTGCAAAAGCAGCAAGAGTTTCTGTTTGAACTTGCAACTGCAGTCTTACAGCTCTCAGAGAAGGAAAAAACCTCACAACCTCTTCCAAAGAAGAATGTCACCCACAGCAGGATAGATTCAAACAGCTTCAGTGGCGAAAAGATTTGTAAACTATCCAGAAATAAATCTGATTTTAAAAGGAAAAAAAAAAAATTAGTAACTTTTTAAAAAAAGGAGAAATAAAAAGAAAGAAATCAAAGATTTAGTTACCCAAATAGGACAAATGCAAGGAACAACATCTTACCTAACCACTTCGCTCTTGGTATAGCTCTCATCTGAAATAATGGAGCGACCCACATTACTGACCCTAGACGATATCTTTGTGTGTGATTTCTCTGACTGAAATAATTTGTGACTGGGTTTAATTATTTTCACTGAAAAAGATACATCTAAAAAATTCCAATGTTTTGGTTTATCTTGCAACCCCCCCAAAAAAGCTAATTATTTCTCATAGCTCACTGTTAACTTTTCCAAGATATTTGGGAAGTAGAGATATAGTATTAACCCTGATCTTATAAAAGGGAAACAAGAGCACAGATGGATAAAAAGCTCCAGATTTTCAGTGGAACTTAGGCATCCGTATCCTACTGATTTCTAAATGTCTTACTCAAGGTCAAAAAGCTTTTGTAACAGAATAGAGACCTGAACTAAATTAGCCCCATACTCAGTAGAACATCTTTCATCTTTACTGCTATAGTGGTAAAATGTAATGGCAATTTGAAAAATAAATTAAAACTTGTTAATACTCATGCTACATTACTACTAGTTTTGTTCTCAGTGTTGTATAAATTAACAGCATCTTCAGAGGATGTCATTTTTGGCCACATCTGAAAAAGCTGGGTACATTTTAAAATGAAGGCATATGGGAAAACCTGGTGATTTAGTGACTGCATAGTATGTTTGCTTTTCAAGGGATCCTCATTTGTGCCTAAACTCTGTGGGCTAAGGAAGAGTCTTTGACAAAGCAGTAGAAGAGAGGGGGAAAAAATCAACAACAAAAAACATTGGCAGATTCTGGTAGGCGGAAAATAGTCTGAGCATCTAGACATAGAAATTCACATGGTCAGCAATGTGTCAAAAAGCTATATTGTTTTTAATCTTAATTTAATGTGCAGGAATGATTATAGTTTTTTGGGTTTTTTCCCCTTGTACTCAGTTCCTAATTTGTCTGAATCATACACACTTAATGAAATCCTGCTTTATAGTTCAGGCAACGCAGCTCTGAGCTCAGTGGGGTTGTTTTCCTTTGTGCCCCAGGCATATCTACACTATCTGGCTTGATTAATCTGTTGCCTTTGTATGGTTTATTTAAAATGTCAAATGAATTGTTAATGTGGGAAAACATTCTGTGCCAAATTCATCTTCCAGCTACACCTGTGCTGCCTAAGCAAAATCTAAGGCATCCTACAGCTGTAAAGAGAGAGTAGAATATGTAGCTCATTCAGAACAAAGAAAATACCCAAATCTTGGGTTAAATTTGTCAATGTTTGTAAGAACTGAATGTCTATAATTAAGCCCCTCATCAATGTTAAAGGAAGTCCACTAAAATTAGAAGAAATCTCACAATTTGGAGCCTGTTGACTCAAATTTAGAGGATCAAGCTTTTTCCTTTTGCAATGCTCTCATGCCCATACACGTCAGTTTTTCTCCTTTTGCTTTTTTGTATTTAGCCACTCATTCATCCATTCTTTTATACATACATGTATTTGCATCTTTCTTTGTCTGAAAAATTTGTGTAATTATGCTTTCCACCTAAAGTATTGGTGAAACATCACAAAGTAAAATATTCTATCTAACCAAATATCAGTAGAATATCAATAAAATGTAAGAATTAGAGATTTATTTCAAATTAGTAACACCAAGTGGAAAGAAATTTCAATTCTTCACTTTAGACTCCTTCTATCTTTCCATGGCACTTTAGCTTGAATGAGATAGTTTTGATTAGCCCACCTAAAACTGTCTTTTTTTTCTGATTTACGGGTTTTGTTTTGGGTTGTTTTTTTTTTTTATTTATTTTGTCATAGATACATGGTGATGGTTGTATAACCACAGCTGAGGTTACAGCACTAGGTGTCTGAGCACATCACAACTTTTGCAATATTTATGTGTTCATGGCCTTCTGGGAGGTATTTACAGATCAAAGAAAATGCTCTGTAAAAAATCTGTCATACTTGAGGTAGCCTGAAGAAACTAAATAGGTAATAGAAATGATACAGTCACAGAGGCACAAAGCTCCAGCGAATTTAGGAATAACTCCCATAGACCTCCATGTTCCTATAGCTAGGCAATATCCAGGTATCAAACTGAGGAACACTCCAAGGAAATCCAATGGTCATCTCCAAAGCTGTTATTCATCCCATCTTAACATCTGAGACAGATGAAATTAATCACTCTATGGAGTTACATTTCTCACCCCACGAGTCTGGATAGAGCCTAGGTGACTAGCTGAGACTGATTGTGTAACTTTGGTAGCTACCTGAAAAAACTCTGATCGTAATTGACTTGCTACAATTATCATTCATTGATTTAGTAGAAGAATAATACAAAAGCCCAGCCTCCCAAATCTCAGGAGAATCTTTCCAAACAGTCCTGCAGGGAATAAAGAAAGGTCTTGAAAGCTAGTACTTAATATAATCAGAAGGCAGACAAATAAGACTACACACTTCTAAGTCTATCACTAAAAATCAAAGTTGAACTCGGTGGTGTGGGTCAGCTGCATACTACAAAGATATTATTTTTTGCTGTCTCAACAGTATTTTTTTAGAGGTTTTTTTGTATATGAGTATTTTCTTTTGAGCTCAGCAATATTGTCAGAGATTATGCTGGCAAATTACATCTACAGGTATCTCTTTTAAAAAAATCATCCCAGGAGGATTCCAAATATGGTTTTCTAAAAAACTGTCAGCCAATTGTACACTTCAAAGGAAGGCATTTCCGCTGACCTAGCAAGTTGTGAATGCAAGCTTTACATGGTAACAAAGCACATGATGCACACCTAGCAAAGCTGATCAGCACTGATAGGGATTCACATATAAGAGAGTTTGAATATGTGATGCCTTTGCTTTACCACAAGACAAATGCTCTGAGGGGTGGACTGCTGCTCCATGATCTACTGATGTAGACCCTGCTTGTCTTATCTGCTTCTTCAGCAAAGAAAATTTAAATCCAGCAACCCTTATACCAGTACAGCCTAATTACTAGTCACATAACTCAGTCCCAACTTCAAATCCACACCTGAAAGTTTCACAATCTATGTGTAGTGCAAGCCACTTTGGAATAATAATATACACAAACTTCATAGAGAAAAATACTGAAAGAGTCCTTCTGAAGGACAGCCCTTTGTTAGCCATTCCAGCTAGAGAAGCTCCTTCCCTTGGAGGTTGCCTTTTATGAAAGAGGGTTTTTCAGGTCAGTGACAAACCCAATACAGTTGTTTTGATCAACTCTCGCTACAGCTGTGGGGACAGCATATGGAGACCAGAAACTTTCGAACCTTTGCTGTGAGCTACACTTCTGTATTTCTAAGAATTCTGACTATCTGTAGGACTAGATGCCATTTTTTTGTTAGGTTTGCTATAGATGAGATACAAACACCACTCTTGTGGACATTTAATTTATTTTTCAGTCTTCCTTTTAACTACACATTCTAATAGAAGAGTTGAAGCTTATGATTGGAAGTTATAAAGAGATCATTTATTTTTTGGTACTGATCTTAGCATTGTATCGGGCAGGCACTCCATTGCCAACCCACTCCTCATGCCATACAGTTAACACGGTGGTTCACTGCTTTTCTATTTGGTGGCTGGAGTTGAATTTCCTCTTTATTTTCACTCTCAGAAGATACTAACCTGAATCTTGCCTTGTAAAGCCCATATATACTGTTTATGCACAGATTCCATGATCTTTTAAACATAAAATATGGCGGCATGTCCTGAAACAAAATTGTCAGCTGTCAATAAAAAGTTTAATGATTTTAGTGGCCTAAATAGGAATTAAGTTGTCTTTCCATCCAAATACTTGAAGATCCACTTCTATGTTAAGATTTGACTTTTGGTGAGTGAGGTGTCTAAGCTGAGAGTCCACAAACACTAGGCATCTTAAGCTGGATGTACAGAGAGGAAAGCTCCACCAGAAGAGGAACAGGAACCTAACTGAGGTTTAAGGAATTTCGCTACAGCGAAGTCTGTGCAGAAAGATGACCCACTTCAATTAGATAAGTATGAGGATCCAGACACCGGTTTAACAATCCTGGAGACGGAGCTATTCCCCTGAAAACCAAAGCAGCCTGAGCAACAGTGTCAATAAGAGCTTCCTGACTCTGCTCTCCACATCAGCTCCAAGCCTGGTGAGGGGGTCAAAGGGAGGAGTTCAGATTCATTTGCCTGTTCAGTCCTTGGGCTGCCATCCAAGGCCAACAGAAAGAATGCCAATGGTGGTGGAGGTTTGTGTGATGTGGTGTACCCTCTTTGCTGCTCCAAAACTGTCTATGCTTTCCTTATTCTCTCGTATTCTTGGAAATTCCAAGGTGTTTTTTTTATAAGATCTTACAAGAGGGTAACCAGAAACATTCTATAAACCAACAGCATTCTTCCAGAAGTGCATTTTGCTGCCTGGTAGCTACCCACATCGCTTCAGTGTCTAACGGCAGTTCACTTTTGAGGTTGTGTTTCTCAGTGTGCCTAAAGGTGCTCAGTTATGTGGTTTCCTGACCACCATGGTCCCTAGGGACTGATGAGGAGAATCAGTTCAATACAGAATTCAGTGCTGACAGGAGCATAAATGCCCCAGTTTGGCACCGCACATAAGTAAATGCTTAAATCACACAGAATTTAGTGAGATTTAAGCACAGGCTTCTTGTCAGCTGCCTGAAGCCGCATTAGTCATCTCAGCCACTTTCAGTTAGTACAGCACAGGCTTGACTGCAATTTGAAGACCCCAAAAATGCGGCCCATTTAAAGATCCTCAGGCTGCAGAAAGGATCTAACAGTAGGCAATACAGGAAATACTGCAGAGATTGATAAGAGACATGGAAATGATTAGCCTACCACTGGACGAGCAGAGGCAGTTTGAAGAGTAGGTGCAGGATCACCAAAAGCAGATAGGGAGCTGCTAAATCAAATTTTATATATACCTCCTCCAGCCCATTTTTTTTTTTTAGGCATCCAAGCTGAATTACTCCTGTCTAACTCACTTCTGCAGCAAATGAAGTTAAATAGGGAGTTTTACTTTTTGTTCCTACTTCAGTTACAATGTACTGTAATTTATTGGTATGGACTCCCTAATGATTTTTCTCTTAGAGAATATTAAGAAGTCACTGGCTCAGAAATATAACTGACTGCAATGATCAGTTCCACCACACAATATACTTGCAAGGAAAGGCATTTGTTGTAGTAGTTCAAGAGAATTGTCCTTTGAGAATGGCATTTTAAAGTGTTCACCTAAATTACAGTTGTGCCATAAATATGACAGGTTTAAACTACAGCAGCTGAGAAATTATATATATGAAAAATTACAGGGATATGATCTTTTTGCACTGGTGCATAAAGATTTAATCTCCTGGGTTAAGTACCCAGAACACAGCAGTTGTGTCAAGATAATAGTTAGAAGGATGCTCAGAGAAATATTTCTCGTGGTTATTTCTCAAAGCTTTGATGTTTTCTTTGAAAGAAATGCCTTTCACGGAGTACAGGTGCAAAGCTGTTGTGGTGGCCCCCAGGGGAGCACTCTTCTGGGGAAACGTTGCAGGAAGGCAAAGGAGGCAACTGACCACTGAAGGGTTGGCCCAAGTGCCAGCTCGTATCTCATCCCTCATGTTCTAAGAATACCCCATAGATTTCTGGTTAAAGCAGCACAAATAACTACCAGGAAAATGGTATCTTTCCAGGAGAATTTGGCAGAGATTAGGTGAAGAAGACACTACAACTAATTCCTCTGAACCTCAGTAACAGTCCCAGAATATGCTACGAACTTTCAGAGAGATCTAGGTGCTCTGGAAAATGTAACCTGTAGAAAATCTAGTGGACTGATGGGGTTGTGATCTTTTTTCTTTTCCCTATTTTTCCTGGAGTAGAAACTATAAAGTCAACCTATTATACTCACCCCTTGTAACCATTGTCGTTATTCTACTCAGAGTGTGGTTGATAAAGTTAAATATGTAGCCATGAAACTGTAGCTTTTGGTGGGATACTTGAGCTACCTTTGTTCAATGTTCTAGCTAAGTTCCTATGTATCAGGAGTCTGAAAAGGATCTAGGTGATATTGGGTGCAAAGACAACATATATTCTGGACAAAATAGATTAATGCCATCTTTAGCATGCAAGTGAAGATTACTAAGCCAGCAGAGAGGGTGATCATGCCCTGTGTGCAGCACAGGCTTCTGCTACCCTCTGCAGAAAGACAATGCACAGCTTTCTGGCACCCTACATCTGTTAATTGTAGAAAAGTTGGAGACTGTTCAGAAGAAAGCTTAAAATGTTTTGAAGAAGATGAAAATTTTGTCCATGGAGAGACTTAAAACATCTCAATCGGTTTATCTGATCACAAGAAGAATGGGAGAGATTACGAGTATGAACCCTTTCCCAAGGAGAAGAGAGTAGGTACTAAAAAGTTGCTTTGATCTAGGGGAGAAAGGCATCACATAATACAAGAAATAATGGACAAATATTTAACAGGGAAGATTGTTATCAGTATAAGAAACCACTGACAGCATGGGTAGATTGTCTTTCTGGAACACATCTTTAAGATGAAGTAGAAGCAGAAATTATAGTTTTCATATAAGAGTAAGTAGGTGACATTAAAAGGCCTGTAATATACCAGAGTTCTAGGTAAATAGTCTAATGGTACCTCTTGGCTTTAAACTCTCTCAATTCACTTCTTTTAGTAACACAATTGATATATTTATTTCCTTCATATAAAATAGGTTGCTGTTAATAAGGCACACCATTTTAAAAAATAAAATTCCATCAAATGAACAAAGTCAAATCCCTAAGAAAAGTAATTACACAATGTAGAATCATAGGAAATCTCCCATTCCCATTCCAGATACTACTATTACTACTGCTAGTTACTTCTGTTGCAGATAAAAATAGCAGAACAATTGATTTTAAGTGTTTTTTGTTTGTTTGTTTGTTTTTTAATATTTCTCATAAATTGTAGTCTGCATTTCAAGCTGTTGAAAAAATTCCAGTGAACACAAAACCAGACAAAAGCTATGGGGTATAAGCCCCCTTCACTTTATGGGTTCTTCACAGCATACTGGGATGTGGGCATGTGCCCTACATCTTTCTTTCCACAGAGAGTATCTTTATTTTATTAAAGTAGAGGGCAACATTTGTAGGATGAATCTCTCAAGGACACTTCGGATGGACCATGGTATAAAATGGGATCTCTGTTATGCATTGTGACGATACCTAATAAATAACTTTTAAACGATATGCATGGTAAAGACAACTCTTTAAACTGTATGTTGCAAAGTGCCAAAAATGAATTATGAATGTCCAGTTTTCACTGGGGGGAAGAAAAAAAGAAAAAGCTAAATTATATAGGGGTATTACTCAATAGTTCTTTAAGTATTTTCTAGAGGAAATCAACCATTACTGTCTTTTTTATGCAAGAAGAACATTTCAGTAAAGTGCAACTATTTGACCAAAGTCACCAAATACGCTACTGGCAGAGCTGGGAGAAGCCTTAGAAGTCCTGAATATCTGCTCGGTGCTCTGTGATTCAAGCGCTTTACAAAACTTTCCTGTATATATAGAATCCCTTCACATTTCTTTAAACCCTTTGTGCTTAAATTGTGTTCAGGTCTGTGAGACCTTCTATAAGATTTCTTTTCTGTATGTATTTGTTCTATGCATGCTGCTGGCAAAGAGACGAGGAAAGCTGGCCAAAACTCAGGTATTTTACTGTACATCTGGAAGCTGGGTTTGCAGACCTGGGGCGAAATTCTGGCCCAACTGAAATTAATGGCAAAACTTCAGTGAGGCAGAATTTCACCCCTGGGAATTAAGCAAAAATATCTCCACCCTTACAAGCTGAGAACAGAAACTTGCTTTCAACAAGACGTTATTTGCTACCACCTATTCCACAGTAGTTTTAAAGAGAGTTTTGTAGTCAGTCCAGTTAGCTGTTTAAAGGAAATAAGAATAAAAATCGCGGTAAATTCCATTTCACCGACTTATGAATACAGAGACCAATAAATTCACATACACAGAAAAAAAAATAACAAAACTTTACACCTATGTTGCAGAGACCTTTTTGTTACTGATTTAGAATGAGGCTGTTTCTGTTAACATTCAATTTTTTTTTCAGATTATACATATATATTTATCTGGATTGAATTTGGAAAAGTTTACTAGAGGGTTAAGGTAATAAATCAAAAGAAGCAATAGCACCCTCTCACAAAATTGTAAACAGCCGGAATCTGATCTCCCAAATGCAAAAAAGAAAATGTCTTCAAAACTCAGAAAAAAAACAGGGTTGAGGGAAAAATAAAGCTCCTTTTTATTTCAAACAAATGTTAATTCAAAGCTAAATGGAAAGAAACACCATAATTGCTTCTAAGACTTATACGTCTGGGCCTGATTTGTATGGAATTTTCTAAAATCTTTCTGTTCTAAGGACCTAAAGTGCCTGTGCCTTGTGACTGGATGCTACAAGACATTGTTGAAATGCAAACTTTAGCCTGAGTCGTCATAACAAAAAGAGGCCAAGAAGTTTGTCCAGATGTTCCCTATCCCTCCATTTTAAAATGGAGACCAAAACGATGAGCAAGCTTTGTGCTTTTTGCAAAGGGTAAATGTTGTGAAATCTTTGAGACCAATCACTAGGACTTCAGAATACCAGAGGTTAGGCCATCACTGAAGTGTGCTGCCGAAAGAGAATGGACTCCTGAATTACCGACCAACAAGGTGGCATGCAACAAAATTGATCACCGCCCCGGTCCAGGCAATTGTCAGCATAGGTGGCATTGATTTACATAATTACTGGTTAACTGTGCAAATTCACAGCAAAAGCCTAAAGACCTGTCTTAATCCAGGCTATTAAACCATGTTATTTCTTTCCATTCATAACTCAGTTTTTTTGTTGTTTCTTCTCTCTTTCATTTTTTTAATTTGCTCTCTTGTCTCAAGACACTCACCTTCCTGCTTCAGACAAAGCATTTTATCAGGTGCCGCTACCCGAGTAACCTCAGTTAGTAATTGATTCACATATATCACTTTCCAAGACGGCAGTGCTAAGCTTACTGTGAGGAGATACAAGCAAGGAGGGCTATAAATTACAACAGCCCATTTAGTGAGCACAGAGGATCACAGCGTAGCAGTGGGCCGGCCGCCTCTTTGCTTATATTCTCATGGTATTTGGAAGAGAGATACAAGCACTCATCATGTTCTGAGCGTGATTCAAGCGTACTAAAAAAAAACATGCTTTGAAATGCATTAGATACCTGCTGGAAGAGCTAAAATTGGCATATGAGATTTTCAGATCAGTTTGCTTCAGACAACATTGGGATTTTGTGCAGATGCTGCTAAAACTTGATTGTGCCATTGTTCTAAAGTTCATGGGGAAATAAGGAGAGGGGCGTGAACCTGGGCAAAGTGAACAGTCAAATATTACAACAAATGGGTTTGCATCTATTGCTATAAAGTAGTCTATAGCATTAGGAGAGCATTTCACTTCAGACAAGTGGGGTCAAACTATTGAGAGAGCTCAGAGCTAAATTTACAGGGATCTAGAGAAGGGGCCAGACTTAAAAAGAGCTCAGCTCAGTTGTGACATTTATTCCTTAGCCTGACTTTGCCTTATTTTATGCATTTTTTTATGATTCACCTTACTGCTTGCTTTTTTTTCCATTCTGTTTGCTCATCTTTCTATGTCCTTCGCTTTCTTTGCTGTTTCTCCCAAGACTTTCCCATCTATGCTCTCCTCTTTGCTCTTCCTCCTAATACTTTTTCTCTCCCTCTGTATCTCATTCCCATTGACTCAGTTACTAGTGATTTTATTTCCAATGCATTCTACTATTAATAATGTATGTGAAGGCCATTCAGTGTGACTTACTTTGCTCTGCTCCCAATGTCCCTGCCTCTTTTCCTAATACATGAATATATGGAGGATGGCCCAAGCTGGGAGATGGGATACGAAAGGGGGGGTTTAGATTTCAAGATATGGGGGTTTAGATTTCATGATATCTGGAGCTGCTGGCTGGGGCAGTATAATTCAAATGACTGAAAGAGGCATATAAGTTCTGTTTGCACCATCTGAAGAGAGGTAAGTGCCTAGCACCAGACAGTCGATCGGAAACATGTGAAGAAGGGATGTATGAAAAAACTGTCTGTCCCTTGACAAGCAACGATGAGCTCAGGCAGGCAGAGAGATGCCTTTACAAAACTGGAATTCATACTGCCAAACTGCTTCCTGCCTTCTTCATGTATTTGGGCAGGGACAAGTAGGTTGCTGTTCTGGTGCCAAGGCAGGTGGTCCAACTCTTGCACCTAATCCTTTCCCAGAACGCCCTTTGGAACGGCCTGGGGACTTGGAAGACGTTAAGGAGGCTTCAAAGCATGTCTATTTTCACTTACTGAGGTTGTACGTCACTTTAGATGTGCATCCTAGGATATGAGTTTTCTTAAGCCAAAATGAAGGGGAGGCAAACTGGTTGGGTAGCAGTTCAAAATTTTACTCAGCTTTTACTCTTAGTGGGAACTTTTTGTCTGGCTTATATGGCAGGACCTGACTTGTTATTACTGTTTCGCCTTCACTGAGAGTCCACAGTGATCAACACAGTGGTCTTGTCCATAGCCCACGTACCTTCAGAGCTGGATCCTGGCAGGCAGCATTCCCTCCTCTCACATGGATATGAGAGTGCACAGAGCATATTCAGCACCCAGGCAATCAAGGCCTGCTGCTCCTCACATATTCTTGTTCTGTTAAAATAAAGGCAAGAAAAGCCTTTGGTTGAATATAGTTAGGAAGATACGTGTCCCCCACAATTACCGAATTTAGCTGTACAAAAGAACACCACACTTAGATCTGGAAAAGGGTTGCATTTTTGGGAACTGTTTCGAAATAGACCAAATTTGAGTCAGTGTCCATCTGATATCACTTAGTTGTTGTGGTAGCATTGTTTGAAGTGGTTTCTTTCAGCATTGGCTTGTGCTCATAAACCAGTCAGCAATGCTACATGTTGCCACCCACATTTAACTCAGAGGCAAGCAATGCACAGCTGGAAATAGTCACTGCTCTAGAAAGAGCAATAAGAGCAGAGTGAATGAAGAAATTGCTGACTCATGTCTTTGGCTAGCTTGGTTTTCAGGAATTTGATGGTTTATGAAGGGATGAAATCTAGAACTGCTTAATTATATAGGGGGAGATGTCAGTATCCTGTGAAAGTACTGTCTGTCAGAAAATACTAGCTCTTTCTGCCTAGAACAAGCACAATTTTAAGTTCAATTCATTGCAGAGCTTTGTGGATTTTTACTGTAACTTAGCAAAAATATAGAATAAGCATATGCTAATTGTCAGTAAGGACTGCAGACGTAAAGAAAAGCAGTGGTGGTAGATCTGCAGAGCTTTAAGGAAAAAAAAGAAATAAACAGGGCTGATATGCTGAAATGTAAGAAGTGAAGTTTTGCCTGAAGTCTAATAACAAAACATTAGAGCAACAAGTATAACACTGCAGAAATTAATCAAAAGTAAATGGACCATAAACTTTCAAGGAACTAAGAAAAGTGCCAAAGTCTATAACGAAAAACCAGTGAATGAACGAAAAATTCACCTTGTCTTCCTTTCTCCTATAATACATGAAAAAATGGTGTGAAGATATGATAATAAATATCTAGCAATTTAATTTTTATTTTTGCTCATTTGTGCTTCCCTACAGTTTTGTAATAGTTTTCTTCATCTTCTTAATTATTTGCATTTCAAGAATAGTGTGCTGAGTGTTAAAGGAGAGCAGACTCTTACTTAAGTGGGTTGCCCAATGCTAGTAATTGTCAAAAATGAAAAACAAACAAACAAAGAAAACAACAACAGGACAAATTAAAAGGAGAACGGGGAAGGAGCACTCTACCCAGTTTACAAATACAGCACTGAATTCTCCCTAGTTTATAGATGGAGCACTAAGGTCCTTTAGTCCTTCAGACTTCAAGTGTCACATTCAAGGTTGCAGAAGTGACAGGGTGCCTTGGAAGCAGAACAAGAATGTCCAAAGTATGGAGGAGCAGAAAACAGCACTTGTGTTTCATAAAGTTATCAAAGCTTCAAACATGTTTTCATTGCTACAAAGAAGGAAAGCAAAGCTTTTCAGAATTTCTTAGAGGAAACAAATGAAAGGGAAGCCCCAGGAAGACTTGGTAATAGGTACTTGCATGTGATGTGGGATACCAGGCTCACAGATATTCCAGAAAACAAGTGGGGACTTGAACTAGGGTGACTAGTGTTACCTATGAGGGCCTGAAACTCTGATACAGTCCACCTGTTTGCAAAGTCATCTTAGACATGGGGAAAACAGTCCACAGAACTGACGGAAAATTTTAGCTGTAATGATGAAGTGCAATTTTTCACCAGGTAACAGTTCCATAAAAAATAAAGTTTTTCACCTGCTCTGAGTCCTTGTTTACCAGGGTGCAGTGCAGGTTGGCAGCAAATTTTTCCCTTAGTAGTATTTGCTGATAAAAATTTTGTGCAGTATCGACATATAAATTTCATGTATTCAGACTTCAAAAAGACACTGGAACTGTACCACAAAATAAAATAGAACTGCTTGCAGTGCTAATGTCTCCCAGTCAGTCCTAGTAACGTATACCATCATTTTTTATCGATCGAGTTAACTTTAAACATATTTCCTCCAAATGAATTATGGTAGGTTGAAGACCTGCAATCACTTTTTCTAGTCTCAACTAGCCTTTGTTTTTCCACACCACTCACTCCAAAACTGACAACAGGAAAGGTCAGGTAGGTCATGCTTAGCTAGTCCCAAATGCCACAGCATATTATCCAAGACAGAGAATATAATTATCTTTTCACAAGTGGCAATTAGTAAGAATACCCCCCATCAATTCTGTTTAACATTCAACATTTGTAATGTGGCAGAAGCCAAGGCATTACAACAGCAAGGCCAAGTTACCTTAATAGGGTTAAAACTAACATCAAATGCAGAGGGTTTTTGTGACAGCAGAGATGTACAAAAATCTGAAATTTGAAGAAAAGAAAATACTTACTCCAAATGTTTCAAAATATTTTTGTAAAAATCTAGATTATGAAAATATGCATTTGGTTAGGGTGTTCCTTCTGCATCTCAGAATACCTTATGGATGTAATGGATAACAAATAAATAGCAAATTATTTAGTATTATTATGGGGCAGTATGCTGAGAGTATTATCATCTGTTTTCCATAGATAAGCAACTGTTTATAAAGAAAGAAAATTATCCTCCTTATTACTAAAATCCTTTACAGTGGACAAGAAAAAATTGCAGGTAAAGAGAAGTTAAGTTGGCAGTTAGAAAAGAGATAGTTTATTTGGGATACCTCTGTTTCTGGGTGCCTGATGTAAGTACTTGGAGTTATTTTCTGAAGTTTTCAATTGTGGCCTGGCTTCAGCCCAGATCTTCTCTGTCCCAGGTCTGTACTTTAAACACAAGATCATTCTTCAATCCCTCTACAGTGAATAAAATGAAATTATATAGATATTGAAAGTCTTCATTTCTGTATCTACAGAGTAACACTGAAAGTATCCTGGATCACCAACAAAGAGTTCATACACTACGAACATTTATTTGCCATCATGCCATATCCACAGCATCATTTTTTTGCCAAGCTAACTTTTCTATGTGTAATGGTCTCCAGTCCCAGCACTGAGTGAAATGGCCTTGGACTTGATCATCTGGGGCTGCACTGTGCACCAATACCCTGAACATGTCTCTCTGATTTCTTCCAACTGATGTCTGTTTTTCGCTTATTTGTCTCAAAACTACAGAATCCTTTTCTGATGGATTCTCGGTTGAAAAGCCCTTTCCTTGTATTGTCAAGGAGAACAAATATGAACTCTATGATTCTACGATTCTATGAAATACATTCAATTTGGCACCAGACTCACAGAAAACTCCAGTAATTCCCACAGCAATTTAGCCATAAGCCATTTGGGATGATCACAGAAATGCCCCATGGGAGGGACTGAATTAAGTTTTCCCCACTTCCTTCAAACAGCTGAACAAAACACTGTATCTTTCCTTTCTCAGAGGGCACAGCCAGCCCCTGACAGTCAACTCAGTGTCCACTTGCAGCAGACTCTGGCTGTATTTTGTATCCAGGAAAATCAGCTTTCTGGTAGTTAGCTAGTAGCATAAAAGTCATAGGTTATATGAAGGAAGGATGATTTTCCTTCTTACCTTCTTTCCTTTCTGAAAAGAACTGGCAACTCTGCAGACAATTGGTTGAAATGGAAAAAATTATTAACAAAATGTGTACAGAAGAGTCAGGGTTACAGGATGCCTGATGAAAAGGAAATACTTATTGTCAAATGGTAATTACCCTTGAACTAACAGTATAGGGTGATGACATAGTAGCTAATGGATTTATGCATTGAAGTTTCTCCCAAGCATTTGTGGGTAGCTCTGGAAGACTCTCACATGAAGTTCTCCTGTAGACACATAGAACTGTGCCAAGCTCTGACTACAACCCAGTTGATTGAAAGCTTTAAACCTTTCAAATATTACCCACACAAATTCACCTGATTTCATTGGCACTCGATACTTAGCAGAAAATAATACAGAATACCTTTTTATTGTTACTGGATCAGTGACTGGTAGCCCATCACAGACCCTATTTCTATCTTCTACCATAAAGACTAACTCAGCATCAGGTAATTCACCATTATGGCTCAATCAATACCTTTTGCCTATCTCATTCATGCAGAAATTACATTTCCTCTTCTCTGTCAAAAAGATATATCATAACTTGCTCAACAAGTCCTTTTTTTAGAGTTTACAGAAATAACATTAGCCCTCAAGGCTGAAGAGAAAGCCAAAAAGTCCTCTGGCTGCTTGCAGATGGAAGAATTTGTTTAACTTCCTCAAAGCTTATGAGTTCCTGTCTTTCCATTTGCTACTTGATGACAACGGTGTATAAGATACTAAAACTAATTTCAAGGCCTCCATCTGAGAACTGAGAAGCTCATGATGTAACCGGCAAGACAAAATACAAAAGGAAAGAAGCAAAAACTGCTGTATTTTTACGTGCATGAGCCTGAGACAGTGGGATATTTGCCTCAGGCCACATGGAGAGTCAGCATCAATGTCGGGGTCTGAGTCTGGGGCCCCCAGGTACGTTGATCTAAGCCTTCCGCTTGTAGTTGCCTTCTCCGGGCTCAAAGGAAAGGGCTTTTCAAAGCTTGCCACTGCGAATCCACCACAAGTCTGAAGAAAACTCTGGTTACTTACCAGCAGTGACCGCACCCTGACCCTCATTTCAAATGTGTGTAACATTAAACATTAACCAGCCAAAGAACTAAAACCTTGCAAGGGGCCAGTCTGAAGCATGGATCAACAATAGCATGCAGTGTGCTAGGGACAGACATGCAAACACTTAAGATGCTCATCTGATCTATTCCTTGGCATTTGGCTACCACGTGAAACCCTTTAAAGAGACATAACCTACTCCTCCAGATTTCCTTGCCTTGAACTGCTACAGAAGGCAAAAGGAACTACCAAGCAAAAAAACCCAAGGAAAACAATGGGTTTCAGCGGAACAGTTTTCACTGTGAATATCGGTGACAGCATCATTTTAAAGCACAAAGGTGAAAAGGCTTTTTTATAGCTGCCGGAAATCCTGCTAACACACTCTCTTTGTTTTCAAGCTACTGAGGCCAGAAAAACTTTGCCTGACTTCTTTGTGTACAAACGTACAACATCCTTGTTCCTGGCTCATGGGAGACACCTCCTAATGCCTGCTGTCAACTCATTTGTGACATGTAACCGTAGTCAAAAAATGGTTGAATTGCTGGTTTTGTAATGCACACATTGTTCAAAATTATCTAACAGCATTAGCCTCTGGGAAAAAGATGGCTTCAGGGTTCCAATTAAAAGAAATCATAGACAGTCAAATCAAGTGCTTCCTATTTGTATCTTATTTAATAAAGAAGGAATGACACAGATAGTATTTCCCCCAGCCTTGCCTTTTCAGTAAGGAGCAGGGGGGAGCAATGGGCCCTTCAAAGCTCTGCAACAGCCGTAAACTAGTCCCAAATCGATTGCCATCCCCAAGCCCCTTCTCTGAAGGCTTAATGGTATTTTCACGTGGGATCCAAAGCAGGCGGTCTTCAAGGAAAGTTATTGCATCTGGTGAAAAAAATAAAGTTGACATTTTTTGACAAGACCCTTAAGTATGCCTCTCCCAAGAGGGTTGTAACATAGAAGAGGCTGAGCAGGTGGTAATAATCAGCATTACATACATTTGAGCATTTTCTATAACATGGATTACTGTGGAATTCTTTCCTCCCCCTCCTCTCCTTGGGGAGACTTGCACAAATCGCAAGCATTTTCAAGGCCCTTTGATAAGCATTTCTATCACCAGTTTCACAGCTGTAGCTATATCGTTTAAAATATATAAAACGCAGCCCCACCTTCCCTCGGAGATAAGGAGTAGGAAAGGAGAGAACTCTCTCCCTTTTCTTTCTCAGCTCCTACTGAGCATGTTTTCTAAATGCTACCTAACAATATTCTACAGTTGTGCTTAAGCACAACATAGTGGTTCTTAAGCAGCAACAAGCCACTGTTTGTCTGCCTTACAGTGGTGGGTGGATACACAGCCACAGCTTAGAGAAAGTCAGTGCGGAAAACCAAAGGTAATGAAGCAAAGGTTAGTGTGTTCTTATAAAAGGCCAACGGTAAATTTAAATCTTTTATCCCAATTGTTCTCCTGCCTAAACCAGCAAGAGGTAAATAGTGAGAAGGCTTAATCACAACCAGAGCCCCCTTCTAGGCTGAGGGAGGAGCCCCACAGGGAAGTGAGATGTGACAATCTGTCTCCCACTTGTGCTGCCTTATACAAGGTCTCCATGATGGGAGCCCAGGATCCCGTCGTGCTCTTGGGAGCTCAGCTCCCCATGCTGAGAAATGGTCTCTGCTACAAAGGCCTTACAGTTTAAGATGATGTAATGAAACAATGAAATGTGTGGCATTAGTAGTTGACATTAATAAATGCTTTTCTAATTAGAGTTCAGTGATATGTTTTCACTGAATAGTAAATTGACAAAAAATGCAGTTTCCGGAGGTCACTGAAGCAATTAGGAAATGGTGAGTGGTTTCTGCCACAAAAAAGGGGAAGAAATGAACTGTGGAAATAGGGGATAGAGGAAGGTCCTTCAAGATAATGGCTCATTTCTATTCAGCAATTTTAATAATATTTTAATTTTTCATTTCAGAACTTTTTCTTTGTTTTAATATATTGGGTTTATTGGTTTTGAATTTCATATTCCTTCTTTTTTTCATTTTGTGCTGAGAGAGCAAGATTTTGCTAGGGAAAGGAAAGAAAATACTGGCCAAAGTGCTTGGATCACATAATCCTTTCTGAGTCAACATAAAGCAATTATTGTTATTTCTTTGTAAAAATCCACATCTATATCTTCTTGGGTTCCTCTGTATGTTTTTTAGGCTTGGGATTTTTTACTTGAATATCTATTATTGAAATGTCTCTGATAGAAATATGCCACATTCACATGTCCTCCTCAGTCTTATAATGTTTCTACATCTCCATAATTATTTCATTAATTTCTGTAGTACTAGTCTTTAATACTTGAGCAGTGACACTGATAGAGACTTTCAATTCTATCTCAGCTAATATTTACCTCAGTCTGGTAAAATCAGACTTTAATATGCATATGTTTGCAAAAGGATGTAAAGGATTCTCTGTATTTTTCCCCCCCCAGAAATGCTCTGATTGTCTTTTCAGGCAGTTACTGGATACTGGGTGTTGTGGTTTTTTATCAACAACACTGATAATTTAGGTGCTTCTCCGCTGAAAATCATAGACCATAATTTTTCTTTCATTAATAATATGCTTACCATCCAAAGAGCAACTCTGTCAGCTCTCTCCTGGTTTCAGTCATAGTCACGTTATTTTCTCTTTTTATTATTTCTTTTTTTTTGCCAGAAAACTGCATCACACTTATTTTACTTAAATTCTAGAAGGGCTTCAACAGAGGGAAGCCTCAATAAAACCTTAGCATGTTCTCCCATGGTCTCCTCTGACTGGGTAATATTCACGTTTCAGCACACTGAGGGTTTTATTTCCAAAGCATACAAGCAATTTCACCAAAAGCCAGAGAAAATAAATGATAATTTTACTGGTTCATTTCTATCACTTGTGTTGCAACTGTGTCTAACAGCGTGGTTAAGACCAGTTTATTAGGACAATATATTGTTACATGAAGCAAGTTAATATCCATTTCTGCTTTAAAAGATCATTTTGCTAATGATGTTTGAATTGCTTCATGGAAAGATTAAGGATGTGTCCAGAGAAGCATCACTCTGTGTAGGAGAAAGAGGCTGGAGAGATTGTAACAATCTTGGGACAGGTACAGGATTGTCTGCCCATGTTTCCACATCTCTGTAAATTCATAGTACATTTGTGCAGTAGCATAAAGAGGAGAAAAGTGGGGTATCAGTGTGGCCTCAATAAAAAATAAAATTTTCAGTGAACTTAGCAAGATCTGACCATCATAAGTCAGAGTAAAATCTGAACTACTCTTGTTGCAGAGTATGCCTTTAATCTAAAAAAGATGCCCTGCCATGGACCCATGTCTCTTAGTTCTCATATTTCTCTTAATTGAGCCCTATCGGCTGTGTGTAAGCTAACAATTGCACAAGGGCAAGTGCCGGGTCCTGCACTTGGGCCACAATAACCCCATGCAGCGCTACAGGCTTGGGGAAGTGTGGCTGGAAAGCTGCCCGGCAGAAAGAGACCTGGGGGTTCTAAGTGACAAGCGGCTGAATATGAGCCGGCAGTGTGCCCAGGTGGCCAAGAAAGCCAACGGCATCCTGGCTTGTATTAGAAATAGCGTGGCCAGCAGAAGTAGGGAGGTGATTGTGCCCCTGTACTCAGCACTAGTGAGGCCACACCTCGAGTATTGTGTCCAGTTTTGGGCACCTCAATACAAGCGAGATATCGAGGTGCTGGAGCAAGTGCAGAGGAGGGCAACGAAGCTGGTGAAGGGCCTAGCAAACAAATCATATGAAGAGCGATTGAAGGAGCTGGGACTATTTAGTTTGAGGAGGAGGAGGCTGAGGGGAGACCTCATCACTCTCTACAACTATTTGAAAGGACACTGTAGAGAGGTTGGTGCTGGTCTCTTCTCACATGTAATTAATGACGGAACAAGAGGGAATGGCTTCAAGCTCCAACAGGGTAGATTTAGATTGACCATTAGGAAAGAATTTTTCACAGAAAGAGTGGTCAGGCATTGGAATAGGCTGCCCAGGGAGGTGGTTGAGTCGCCATCCCTGGATGTGTTTAAGAGCCGTTTAGATGTGGTGTTGGGGGATATGGTGTAGGGGAGAACTTGTAGAGTAGGGTAGATGGTTGGACTCAACGATCCCAAGGGTCTCTTCCAACCTAGACAATTCTATGATTTTATGATTCTATGATTGCTACCCTCTGGGATACCTTCTTCTGCCATGTCATGACTTTCAAGAATGCTCAGAACGGGAAGTACATCTCACACAGCCCTAAAGGTCCTGTCTTAGGGATCGGGACCCCCGGACTGATCAAAGAGCTCATGCCTTGGCTCACCTTGGACAAAGCCTTATAATCTCAAGGCTCCTCACTCCAGCCTAAAATTGGAAGTTAGTCTCTCCAAGTTCATAAATAAGGATTTTAAAGCTTATTTGAACTGCCTAAGCATTGGCACAGTAATAGAGCAATCCAAAATGAATTATGACCTTCTCATGTGACAAGGGATGTCATCTTTCTATTGATAAAGTAAAATATTAAAACCAATGACTTTCATCTGATACCTGCAGTCATATAAATGCACTTGGGAGAGCAGACTGTAAAATGAGAGCTGGCACTTGAGGTAGCTGAGGTCTGATTTGCATACAGCCAAGTAAAACAAACTAAATAAAACATGGATGCAAAAGCAGTATTTGCACACTAAGGGAAAAATAAAAGACTGGTTTCTCAGACATGTCTGCTGGGGAGAGAAAAACTTATTACTAATAACTAAGCCTATTGTATCACTATGAACCTTGCTGATTCTGAACTCAACATAATGAACATGCTAGTCTGATTTATGGATCAGTGCCCTGTTCTGTGGATGTTTTGCAAGTTCCCATTAAGGGAATTAATATTACTATCCCCACACAAGCTAGTCATTGCAACAAAATGTGGAGAAGGAACTCCAACGGCATTAGTAGCTGTATACAGCGGTCTTAAAGAGTTTGTAGCTTTTAAGCTCAGTAGTGCCTCTGGCTAATGGAGATGTAATTAGTTGAGCCAATTACTTGAAGAGGTCTTCAAACTCTCCTCCTTCTACTTCCTTTTTCCTTGCTTTGCAAGCTGCCTCCTATTAGGCATCTCATTGCTGCCTGCTTTCAGCTGAAGCCTCTGCATGGCCACAGCAGGATGCAAGTCTCTGATTTCCATTCACACACACAGTTCCTGCTTCTAACAGGGGGGTTGTGAGATCTTGAACCTCCAGGGGAGAATAGAGGGCAATTTCACAACTGAGGAAAGGGCAGCAGAAAATGTGGTCTGAATTATCATGTCATTCCAAAACGCTGGCTTTGGTTGCCGTCACTTCATGAATGCAACAGTGCCTAGTGGTAAAAAAGGTTCATCCATATTTACATCAACACACCCATGATGCATACTGCTTAGCTGACATCTGTCATTGTTTCTGACTGCCACTGCACACACCACGTGATATCAGCCACACTCCAGTGTTTCATTAACATCTGACCAACAGAACTACTGATTTTATATTGTATCTTTAATTTGGAGTCTTTGATTGAAACATGTTCGTCTCCTACAAGAAACTTCCCAAAGTCTAGCTTAAGTCAGTACAGGCAAAAGAGTAAGAGAAATGTCAGGTGTGCTGCTCCACTGCCACCAGCACCTACTGCATTTGAACCGCTGTACTACATTGCAAAATTAGGTCTTTACAATTTGTTGAACTGAGATCAGGCCAAAAATATTGAAACCACATGAGGTGTTCAACAATATGGTTCTCACAGTCCACACAGTGTAAATAAATCCTGGATGAATTTCATATTTGCATGAAGAATTATACATGATAATGAATGAGGCATTTGATGTTATATTTACCATTATTGCACCTTTAAAAGACATTCAGTTTATGCTAGTTTCTTCTAAAGTTCAAATTTGGGCTCTTTATGTCCAGAAAATTCTTTCTAATAGACTAATAGGGTAGCTCATATAAGAGCTGTTAGTTTTATTTCCAGGAGTGCATGCCATAAACTGGCTTTTGCATTTGACTTCTCATTTTACACTTATGGAACTAGATTCAATATTCTTTTTTAATGTTAACAAGTAGTCTTCACAGTGCTCAACAGCCTATTCTGGGCAAATATGGAAGCAAATTCGGGAAGAAGTGAGTCTTTCATGGAAAATAACTCAACTAACCATGTGCTGGCTGCAGCCTCCCCATCTTTTATCCTGTGGGATACATGACTTGATCAAAGCTGAAAAGATACGCTGATACACCATTCATGCAAGGGAAACAGTTTGTGCTCCCATTTTGCCATTGGCAGAGGCTCTTCTTCTCTTTCTAGCAAAATAACTGTCGCCCACAGAAATGCTGACTTGCAATTGTAAAACGCATGGTCTAAATGCCATTCGTAAGCCTGTGGTGACTCATAAGTTCTAGAGACTTTCAGACTGTTGCCCTGAGCCAGATGGGAGGCCCAGATTCTTTTAATGTTAAGTGTGATTGAAAGAGAGCTTCCACCCTGTTACTGAAGCTGCTAAAACCAATTGCACAAGATGCAATATTAGGCATGTTTAAAACATTTCAGGAAGAGATTAGTTAAATGGTATGTTGGGCCTTTTCCTCCAGCTGGGCCCACAAGCATCGATAGCAAATCCAGACTTTTCACTGAGGTTGGTAATTAGGTCTGCCTCACTCCCAGGAGATTAATTCTCTGCAGAACACATTATTACAGTCCAGCTCCCGTATCCACGGGCAGACTCAGTCAGCTGGCTGATTTCAATTAGAGAAGTTAAGTGCTATTGACTTCTCCCATGTACAAGAAGAGGTAGGCGTGGGAGGTAGGAGCCAGATAAGAAACCAGATTACTGAGTTAATCTTATAGTTATAAATACTAGAAAGAACCTTAATCTGTTATCTCCTAAAAGAATAGGTGCAGATAGATACATTTCTTCATTTCATTGCAATCAGCTGCTTATATATTTATAATTATATATTATATAATTATAAATAAAAATAAAAGATGACTTGCAGAGGAAGAAAAAATTTTGTATTTTTGTTCTAGTTTTCTTTCATATGAGCTGAGAAAACACAAATGTTTTGTATCAGCAATTAAAGTCAAGTCTTGTCTACCTTAAAAGGGTCTGTGGCAATGGAGGACTAATCAAGTTATAACCTCCTAAGAGGCAGAGCTGAGGTCATGGTTTAATGGCACAGGAGCTCAGGCAGCATTAATGCTTTTCCATGGATCTGTATCCCTGCTTCTGGCAGCATATTCCCACACTGTTAGTACAAAACATTGCCCTGTAGCTGTGAAAAAAAATAGTCCCCTTTTTGAAGTACTTGGCCAAAGAGAGGCTGTGGCCTCCTCGCTGTGCATCATGGTTGGACAAAATATCAATGTATTTGTTGCCCTTGACAATCTCACCCCAAGCAGTAATACTCCATGGGGAAACTGTGCAAGCTTATGCCTATGTGTCTGTTTATTTGGTCACTACCTTCTTAATGTGTCCTTACTGATGGATTAAAATAACTTGCAGTTCAGTACCCCTGAGTAAAGCACTTGTGGTATGAATGATCACTTAATATGTAGAGTGCTTGCTGGAGATCTGCTTTCTACTGTGTCTGAATCCTGTTGAAAATGAAGAGACATTCATTTTGCTTTCACAGTGATAATAGAAATGTTGATGTTGCTGCCCCCTTTGCGCATACCGAGAACACTCACAGATTCCCACGAGGTGATGTATTCCATTGCATTTCTTACAACACCTATTCAGGAGGTACGAAAAATGTTCTCAGAGGGGTTCACACAGTCAATATATCAGAGATGGTAAGGACAGATGTAGAGGAGGGGTTGAGGATATTTAGTGCACACTGTTTCACTTTGTTGCACTAGCAGAAAAGCCAAATGTTTTCTGTTCGGTGACAGCAGGGGCTGCTGAGCAGGTGGAGAGAGATGTGCAGGTGGGGAGATCACACAGGTTTCAAGAGCCATTTCACATCTGTGCTCAAGGCCTCTCTTTCATCACAGCATTTATCTCTTCTTTTGAGCACCTGACTACAGGAGGGTCTTTTTTTCTTGGCAGCTCAAGAGTGATGCTCAAATAATAATGCTTAGCATTTACCTCTTCAAAGTCACATACAAGCAACAATTACTTCAGTCTCGCAACAATCCTGTAAAGTGGGTAAGCTCTTTCTGTATTGTTATTTGCAAAAGATAAAAGAATAGATACAGAGAGGTTCAGTTCCCTCAAGACATGCATCCAGATATTGGCAGAGCCTGTGCTACAGCTTGAAAAAACACAGTTAATGTCCATATAGTGTACTGCGTCCATATAGCGTACAGTGAGCTCAGAAAGCAAAGCAGTGGTTGGGTCTACACGGTTTCTCCTGGAGGGAAATGCAGAGGCAGGATGTAAACTCCATGCTGAGAAGACCTCATGGTGCTCAGCTCCAATGACAGGTCTAGGATGTAGCTCTCCCGCTTGAAGGACAAGAGAGTTGAGACAAATGAGGGCGTTCACAGGAAGGACCGTGCTTTGAAGTCCCAGTGCTCAGCTTGGCTCACAGCTTGACACTGCTATAGCATAGCTCTAGGGGCTGTAGTGGATTGGCATATTTGGATGTGGATCTTCTGAAGTTAGTGACTACAACCTGTCTAGATCGTACTTTTGTGAACTAAGTGACATTTCAGGTTTTCCCTTTACAGTTTTACCCCACTTTCTGCTAGTATTAACATTTATTTTCAATCAGAATTTCACAATTCACTTATTTCATTGCAGAAACACAAGGTGGTGCCCAGACATGAACCAAGTGAAGCCAGTTCTGCCCAGGTAATTTGAGGTGAATGAAGAGTTTGAAATTCTGTAGAACTTGTTACTGACAGATCCAGGCTGATTTCAGTTTGAAGTGGTGAAAGTTCAGATTATTTCTGCTTTTTCCAAATCAATTTATCTACCAGTGACAAAGCTTCAAAATTCTCAAATCTTCTCTTCACTGTGTGTATGAATTTCTTGCTGCTGCTGGAGATGATGTGTTCAGCTTCTGTACACAATAGGGCTAAAGCCACTGTAAAGGTTGAGAGTTTTCAAGTCTTATTGAAAGTCAAAAGTAAAAGTAATTTTGATAGTGTACTATTTTCAAAAAGGACCACCTTTTCTTTAGGTAAAAAATAAAGAAATTTAATGAAACTAGGAAAGCTGTGTCTGATAGCTGAAATAAAGCTAGCTGTTTAATAACAGCTGTTCAATAACTGCATTATTAAAAGTCCCTGGTGTATATATGTGTACATCATGAAAGCCCCACTTGTAGGTAAAAGCGGCTGCCATTTCCATGTAAAAATATATTGTGTCACGATATTGCTATTTCCATATATATGGAAATATATATATGTGTGACTATATGTGGAAATAGCAATATCCTGGCAAACTCCCCCCCACACACACACCCTACTCTCTCTATATAAGTGTATAGGAATATACGGTTTAGAAAAGGTAGAGCAGATTTGTATCCTCCCAGTTCCCCAGCAGTACACAAAGTAAGATGATTTGACCAAGTGTAGAGTAAAACTGACAAAGGATTATAAATTATGTAGCCAGGTGTATTCCAAATTCCAGATTAACTGTGTCCAAATTTCTCCTGATATTTGTCTCCCATATTCTTTAAAACTTTATTGCGGTGAAGACATGAAAATTTCCCTAGGCAATCTATTCCAGAAGTCAACTTTCCATACTGTTAAAAGTTTTTTCTTATTGCCAAACCTAAATCAGCATCACTGTGATTTAAGACAGTTACTTTTGTACCCTCCCCACTGGGCAACAACAATAATTTGTTTCTTTCCTAATGTAAGAGGAAAGTCGGTAGGTCTAAAATATTATTAATTCTTCACAATGCAACATGAAATTGTTTTCCACTTCCTTGAGATTTCCTCGGAAATCTCTTTGGCCAGTCACCTCAGTACCCTAGGAAGAATTTCCTAAGGCCTGGGTAGGAGATACCCAGCTCATGTAAGTCTGCCCTGCCAGTTCATCCAGTGTCATAATCAGAATTTAGGAAAAAAGGGCTTAAGCCTTCTCAGCTCCATCTGCCAATCATTTTCCCTCCCCATTGATTATCATACCAACATTATGCCCTCCTCTTACAATAACGCGTTATGGAATATTGCCCTGCATTCATTTACAGTTGGATCTAAATTTTGCCTTTGGTCTTCTGATTTTATTTTCTGATTTGTCTTCCATCATGTATGTACTTGGTCTCAGGAAATTTGATGCCCTTTCCACTGTTTGGTTCTGGAGCTCAAGTACTTGAAGAACACATGGCTTAACCAAGTTTGAATTTCTCTAGATTCCTAGAAAACTGCAAATTCTTTCAAACCCATATCATCCTTAATTGTTTCACAGGCTGTGATCATTCAGTATCTGTGAAAAGCAAATAAGACTGGTTTCAGCTCAAGAATGACATTACTGTAATTTTCCTCTTCAAGCCACAAGCAGACCACATTTGTGCCCTGCCTTCTGTGTCACAAACCCAGGTCTGATTCAAATCTCACAAATGTAGGCAACATCATCACAAAGTCACAGATACTTTGCTTTCTACAAGTCTCTTTAAAATGCCTCATGCTTAACAGACAATAAAGATGATATAGTCACTGCTACTGACTTATAGGAGTTAAAAGAACTACAGCAGATAATTAAAATTGTCAGCTATGATATCTACTGAACATTTACCCAATTCATAAATTGTTGTTTGATCTATATCCATTCCAATCATTCCTAGTGATCAGTATGACTGCAGTCACGCTGATGCTAAGCAAATCTGCTATAAATAACAGTCCCTGTCCCAAAGAGTTTCCCAGTATGCCTTGTCAAAAGCAGAAATGTCTATTCTGCAGGAAATTCCAGAATTCTTTTTTTTTTTTTTTGTGAATTAAAGATGAAATCTGAAATACAGCTGCAAACAATGCCCAAGAACCTAATTCAGGAAACCTTTTTTCTTTGATAATATTCATCTAATACAGTCCAAATATTCAATATAATAAAATAGCTATCTTTTTATTGCAGTTGGTATTTTAATGTCAGAATGAAATTGAAAGTATTTAAAATACATTAAGTATATTCTGTGCATGAATCAGAAAGAAACACAGACAACTTATTAAAATGAAAAAGGCAATTTTCGTTAATAATTTTTCCATTTTAAATTATCAAACCTGATATTGTCCAATTAAATACCATGATTCTTATTAAAGTGTATTTTTCTGTAGCAGCTAGCCAAACAATTCACTGTGTCTCTTTACATTCTTATATAACCAACAAAAAGTGAATGAGATAAACAGGCAGGACTGACTCATCAAAAATAATCAGTTGGATGCAATTAGCCAATTAAAAGTGACTATTACTGTACTTCTCTTTCGGGACTTTTTGTTCCTTCTGCTCCGTGGACACATGTGCACTCATGTTCTTCATTCATAGCTGAGGACTTCACTCTTTGAGTTCACATTTCCTCCTACACTAATCCCTTTCTGATGTGGACAGAAGATGGTGAGTGTATACAAATGTAAATAACTTCACTTTAAAGATAATAGAAAATGTATTTGGCTAGTTGATCAGAAGTAGAGCACTTGTGCCTTGCTCTCTCACAGTGCTTTGGTTTCCAGTGGTTTGTGATTTTTTGGTTTCAGAGCTAACCCTTGGCGCCATGTAAACGCACTGATCTTCTTACTTTGTAATAAGTTTCTGTCAACTCTCCCAGCTTCTCACCTTCCTGCTCCTTTCTCTCCTGTTGTTCAGAAAAGCTTGGGACTGTGGGCTGTACGCATCCTATAATGCACCAGTGGGGTCTTTATTGCCTCAGAGGTGCTCATTAAAAAAGGAAATCTAGGAGGTTTCAAACCCAACTAATGATCTTAGGGCTCTAACTCATGATCTTTATAAGAAAGACTGGCAATATTGATAGACTCTTGTATGTGACCTGAACCTTGAAAGTCCTTCCCAACTCCTGGAAATCATGGTGGGCACTTGCTATTTCTGTTCAGTTGAGTGTGGCATTGAGATTTGCTTGGATTTGTGGTCAAAGCTCACTTGACTTCCAGAAAAAAACCCCAACAAATTGTAGTATGGGACTGAGCCCCTCCTCCCCTTCCTGCATAATATAGGCTTTTTCTCGAGTGGTTGGTTGTATTGAGTTTAGGTACTCAGGCACTGGCAGCAGTGGGGCTGCGGGGCGGCCTGTGTGCGGAGGGCTTGGGGCTGCCCCGTGCCGGACACAGCCGGGCCCCGCCGGGCCCAGCCGGCTCCCACGGGCCCCCCCTGTTTTCTAAACACGAGATGAATTTAACATTATGTATCGGGCGCCTGTGCCCAGGCGCTGCAGAGACCCCGCTGGCGCAGAGAGCCAGCCTGCAGCCCGGGGAGGGCCCCAGGCCGCAGCGGGGGGATCTTTCCTGCAGGAGCTGCGGCCGTGGAGAGCCCCGGCGGGAGCAGGTTGTCCCTGAAGGACTGCAGCCCGGGGCAGGGCCCGCGCTGGAGCAGGGAGAGGTGTGAGGAGGGAGGAGCGGCCCAGAGGGGCTGCCATGGGCTGACCGCAGCCCCCATCCCACCCCTGCGCCCCCCGGTGTGGGGAGAGGGGACGGGAGGGGAGAGGGAACGTGGGAATGGGAATAAAGTGTGGGGAGGTGTGACTTTATTTTTTTGTTTGTTTCTCACTATCCAAACCTACTTTAATTGGCAATAAATTATGTTAATTTTCCCTAAGTCGAATCTGTTTTGCCCACGATGGTAATTGGTATGTGAATCTCCTTGTCTTCATCTTGACTCACGAGCTTTACCATCCTTTTTCTCCCCTGTCCTGTTGAGGAGGGGGAGTGAGAGAGCAGCTGGGTGGGCTTCTGGCAACTGGCCAAGGTCAACGTGTTGGTATTTCATAATATTATTTATCCATATTAAGGAGCATCTCTATTTTCTGTCTCATTTGCCAAATACTTCAATGCAATATGTCTTTTAGATCCCAAAGTTACTGGCCAAGAGCTGGAGCCTACTCCTTCTCTATAGTCAATGAAGAGGAGGAGGATCCTCCAGAACGGATTTGGTGGTTCAGTGCAAACTACCTCAGATGCTCTGAATTTTCTTGCAGAGGAGAGGAAGAGACAGAGGATACGTCCCTCTGAACTACATGCAGAGGAAAACATTCATTCCTGCATTTAGGCTGTAAAGAAGGTGTTTAACGCCAGGTACTGTAAAAATGCCTCTTATGCTATGTCTGAGTTGATAAATTAACCCTTGTCAGCACCTTCTTTGGCACAGATGCCAACCAACATGAAACATTATAGGGCTATAGTCTCAAACTCCTTTCTATTTTAAAACAGTGAGGGCTGTATTCTTTTTACTTAATGTGAATGGCCTTTGGCCCCGCTGTTTCCTGAACAATACACAGCATTGTTTGGAAGAGCATGGGTTGACTTGGGCCAAAGTGATGCCAAGGACCATTCTAACTGTATAGCAATATAAGCAATCAAGCCCCAGGGCGGAGTAACATTCCCTGGTACTGTTTAACTTAATAATACAAGTTTAACTTCAGAGTCACATTTTAATCCCTGCATCAAATTTGAATAAACGTGTTGTGTCAAAGAGGTTTTGCAGGAGGCCACAAGGGTGTGAATCGCACATGTCTCACAACGCACACTGCCCTGCAGGCTGACCTCTCCTATTCTGGGGCTGCTCAGTCCATTTCTTGCAGTGGTGAGGTCCCCCTGCTATCAACATCTTCCCGTCAGGGGAAGCAAGCGATCTCCACAATTTTGATGTGCCATGTAATTTCCTTCACAAACTGCTCCTGACTTTCCCCTCACATCTTCAAACTGCCATTGATATTAAAGCAGTATGTACAATATCATGTGAATCTTGCCATTCTGAAACCTTCTCTACTGTTTTCAAGCACCTTCAAGTTTTACCAAGAAAGTAATCAACATCCACCACAAAGGTTTGAAAACTCTATTCTGTCTCTGTAATTGAGAATTTGCTTTCATTCAGTGTGGGAAGAAGCATGAAGATGATTTACTGATTTAGGAACTGGGTGGAGTAGACCACAAAGGAATAAACTGAAAACATGTGGTGTGAATTATTTGCAAAGGAGAAGAAGCATGAAGATGATTTACTGATTTAGGAACTGGGTGGAGTAGACCACAAAGGAATAAACTGAAAACATGTGGTGTGAATTATTTTCAAAGGAGGAAGTAAAGAGGGAAAAAATTGCCTATAGATCTCTATAGATAGATCTGGATATATAAATATATAATGTGGAGTACCAGTGAAACAAAGCACAGATGATTAGGCCAAGCCAAACATTCACATTAAACATTGCACTTGGCCTCGTTTCAAAACAGGCAGCAGTAACAGCAGGGAGAGACAGCTTGCCAAAATTGCATCAGACACACATTAGGGAAGGAGGAAATGAGTTTACTTGAGCCAGCTGTGACATCAAAGGGGTTGGTCTTGAAATGGATTGTGGGAAAGGGTTCCCCCTTCGGTAAAGTTTGCAAAGTTCAGCCAACCCTTTATGAAGAGACCCAACTCTAAAGAGAAGTTGATTTTTTTTTTCTTCCCCCCTTCCTGAAGAAAAACAGCATTCTCAGTCAGTTAGAAGTGTGAGACCGGGGAATATAGGAGGGGAATAAACCTTAAGGGAAAGGGTGGAGAGAAGGTGTAAAGATTTGTTCTGGAAGAAGGGGATTGAATCCTAGTTTGAATACCCCTCTCTTACAGAAAGTGCCTTAATAACAAGTATTGCTCTGTGTTGAAGTGATTGCAGTAAGTTTTCATTACAACGGTCTTACTAAGATGAATTAGGAAGGAGAAGCTATGAGAAACCATCCACTGGTTCAATAATTTTCCTGAACTGCAGCCAGCCTAATGGAAACTGTAGATAAAACTTAGAAAACAAAGTAGGATGAAACAACTCCTGGCATCACCGAGATCAATGGCAAAACTCCCACTGACATCCAGGGAGACAAGAACATCTATCAGTCCACCAACTGCATAGTTAAGCCATTCTCCCACTTACCTCGCAACCCTGCTTTCAGGCCTGTTGCAGATTTTCACAGCTGTAATTGCTACCCAAGGATGTTCTGCTAAGCGAAGTCCCTGACTCAGTCCAACCTCACTGATGACAAGAGATGCTTCAAACAATGCACTGGCCATCCTGCTTCTCTTTGGGACACTTTGTAGTCAAACTCACATGGAAAGCAGGCTGTGTCCAAATACTGTTTTGCCACGGGGCTTGTTTAATCTTTAATGCCACTGTAACAGCTTAATTCCATCTCTGATGTATCACTGTTGAGTATGTCCTGGAGACTGAAGTTGTAACTCAGTTAATGGAATATTTTCCAGTTTGTCAAAATATTTTTTCCTGTTTCTCTTGACACTAATTTACAAGATGTTTATGCTAACAAAAAAACCCCAAACAAACCCAATGCTATACAGATAAATTCATCTTACTCTTTTGAACACTGATTTTGTCAGTATCTGTAATAGTATTCTCTTTACACTCAAATAGTATTTAAAGTTGTAAGGTTTTTTTACCAAGTATTTTCCAAAGACCATTTTAACCTTGCGTTTTCCTAGCTGTACCGTAATTTATCCTCATAGAGAATGTGTCAGTGTATCATAACAAGTCCATGCACAATACACAATTTACTGGATGCACCGATGTAACTCAGAAGAGAGCAGTAATTTAAGATTCCTCAGTATTAAGGGTTTCATCTATACTGGTAAACTAACAAGTGCCAGGGAACGTTCTCCAGCATTGACTCTCCACCGCCTGAACTGCTTAACAATTTTAACCTGGACCAGCAAGCATTTCCCCAAGTGGCTATGGGTGCAGCTGAGTGTTAACACTGGTGCAGAACTCTTCCCAGTATGAAACTTGGTATTTCCTTCCCAGTGGCAGAAAAAATTTGTAGACACATATACTATAGCATATAGCAGTCTAAATTCCAACTTCGGATATTTTCAAGGATCTTTTCAGAGATAAGTGGGAAAATGAACTGTACCAAAATGTTTCCCAAAACTAAGACCCCCAAAATTACTAGTGCTTCAAAAAATCTCCACTGCGGTCTATGCTTTGTGAAGTATTTTAATGCAACAGCCCCAGCCTCTCTTATATTTCTTTAAGAAGAAGGAAGACACACACGTGGTACATCAACTTTTAATCATCTTTCTTTCCTGGTAGTTGATGTAGAGGCGGAAGGAGGTCTTCCTTGAGTCCTGTGATTTATGACCATTTTCTTTAATTGTGTGGTGCTCAAAAGAATTGGAAGGCTATGATTGCCTTTTATTGGGAGTAGCATAACAGTACCTTTGTGTTTTTATAGAAAAAATATGTATCTTCTCCTTTCTAGTTTCTCCACATTGGTTGTAGTCATACTACCATCTTACAAGTGTCACTTGTATTTTGTCATGACCTAAGGTCTTAAACATCTCTAACCACATTTTAAGAGGACAAAAATCCATTCTGGTTCATTTTACAGCAGCTAGATCTCGGGGTCCATCTGCTTCCTCCTTTTACCTGAAATCCTTATACCAGCCGAGATCAAATACTGTTTGCTGATCTTTCAGTGTAAAATAGTGTGTGAGATAAATTTTACTGCCTCACAAAGGGCCCAATTATGAAGCTTAATGAGCACTTATAAAGTGCTTTGAGATCTTCAGAGGGCAACAGTTATAACACTATGCACAAATATTTATTATTACTAATGTTGTAAATCTCTCCTGTCAATGCTTTATAAGTTAGATTCAAAATTATTTCAGGAGCCAACCCAAGGACAGTAGCCAGCATTGGTAATTGAAAGTATTGAAACCATTATAATAAATATAAAGAGGGAGGATGAAATGATATAAATCAAACATGCAATGTGTGGTGGTTGGATTAACCAATATATTTTCACTCAAGGGATATAGCCTTGCGTAATTGGCACTGATGGTCCCTTTGTGCTTCACCACTTGTGAATTTTGTGGTCATCCCTCAATCACAAAGATAAACTGATCTACCCCCATATGTAGAAAGTGAATTTTAAAATAATTGCTGAAAAAATTGTTTCCGTTATTGTAGTTGGACTTTAGGTCTTGTTGTAAGAACTTTAAAAAAAAAAAAAAGAAATGAAACTGTATGCATGGAAAGTGGGGAAATCTTGACCCTGGGCAAAGTTTTCCCTGTTCTTTATCTGACTGCCCAATTCTAAATGTCACATTTATCTTGCTCAGTTTTTTCCATTAGACTGTAGTGGATCCCTGTGAGAAACAAAAGCTGTTGTGCCTTTTGGAGGATCACAATAAACAAATGGCAAATGTACACTGGTACTATGCTGTCCTCATGTCTGGTTCTTCAACTTCTAACTCAACAGCATACTCTGTCAATTTCTCAGATGTTGGGAGTTAATTTCTCCATTCCTATTTCCTAACAGGTCTTCCTTTCCATGACTCCTTTAGGCCAGAACCTCTGGCAACAGCATAGGTTTGCAGAATCAGACACAACAGTTATTACTTTAGGCATGACCTCACCTTCTTCATAATACTCATGAAATTCTATGCCTTTCAGGTTTTCTCTAGTATTTCTTTGTACTTTTGTTCTTGGTTCCACATTCCTCTTGGGAAGCAAATTCCCCAGATAGGCTATTAACAAGAAAAATTACCCTCAAATGTGAAACGAGGGTGAATCTTATCTTCTAACATTAAGACAGCTGGAAAGCTTAATGATGTGCTTTCTTAAGAAACAGAGAGACATTTTAGAAATACCCTAACACTAAAGTTTAAAGCTTGTATCTTGAGTCTTTTTCAAATTTTAAATACTACTTCTCTCTTTGTTTAAAATTAGGTGAAGTAGATTTGTCTTTGCCCTCAGTTGCATAATTAAGTTATTTTTTCCACTCCATTTAGCAAACCTGGAAGCCTGGTGTATTCCTGAAGCAATTTGAGTACAATGATGTCTATAAAATGTTATACTTCAGTGCACTCCTCTAATCATCAGGTTTTGAGTTAGAACTTCAAACTCTTATTGTGCAAGTTGTACCCCAGTAAAACTAAAACAAGCTAAATTTCAGCTCCACACATTACTGTGTGTGATTCAGAGCTGAGTTGGTGAAATAGCATAATGTTTCAAATAAAAAAAATACAGACATTGAATTGAAGCTTCTGTTCAAGTAAACGTTAAGCCATCTTTCTCTTTTCTGAGGTCAGCAGGCTCATGACTACTCTGCATTGTGTATGGTGCTCAATGCCATTAACACCACCACCGTCTCCTGGCCACACAGTCAACGCCAGCCTGGTGAGATGCAGAACAACAGTGGGATTTACAACTACTTGTTTAAGCCTGCTATTAAGCCATTGCTCAGCAAATCCAGAGTAGGTGGAAAGACTCTTCTCCAGTGTATAAAAACAGTGCCAGACCAAAGAGGCAGCAAGCTTAAACTCCATCATAGGTCTCATTAAACTGAATTAATTCCTTCAAATCTGAAAGATATATTAATTTTCATTTGATAATTACATTTTGTAGAAGATGAAGGTGTACTGCCTAGTATTCTGTTAAAACTGCTACTTCTTTATATGACTTGACTTTGCTTACATATTAATCCTAAAATGGCATATTATGTCATGCCTGGATATCCTGGAGATACATACACTGTCTAACTTAAGGTACATGACACAAGCATGTGAACTGAATATCAGTGTCCCAGGTCCAGGCACTGCTACTGCAAAACTGAGACTTCTGGAGGGCAGTGTAGGAAGCTTGCCTCTCTTTTTTTTTGCTGATGAAAAGCCCAAGGAAACTAGTTAAAAGGTCCTGAGAATATGGCTCTGTGAATATCCATGGGTTTTTATTACTAGAATGATGCCTCTGTTGACCAGAGATTATTTGTGTCAGTCTGTTGTAAGTTATCTTGTATCTAGAAGAAAAGGAACATTTTTCTCTTAGTTAATAATTAATGATTTGTTTGTTACATCAGTCCTGTAAAGGATCCAGTACGGTGCTTAACTGGCCATGGTAATAACGGGTTTTCCTGTTTTCTGAAAGAAGTTTTCATTGGTAATCTCAGACGTACTTAGACTTAAACCTGCCTCATTTGTCTACATCACAAGATGCCAAAAAGGAGTCAAAGGGAAGAAGAAATTTGTCTGGAAGAAACCATTGTGATCATTTGATCTGGTCCATTTTGTAGCTTGGGCTGTCAAATTTTTCAGGATTCATATTTGTTGGAATGCAAGCTTTATTCGGTGTATATATGCATGCCTATAGGGGAGAGATGAGGGATTGTACTCTGAAACATTCAGGTCTGCAATATAGCAAAACAGATCAAACTGTATTCAGTCTGAATTCACTAAATATTTTTTATCCTTCTTCAATCTTATTAGTAAAATATGTATAATGAAGATGCTATCCTTTTATTGTCTGTTAGCTGAGCAGTTAGAGCAATTTCTCTAGACATAGGAGAACCTGCTTCATCTCCTACACCCTGAAGTGATTCCAGCCTGTTATAAACAGAGGGTGGATACGGACTTTAATTTCCATATTCCAGTTTCAAACATCAGTGTAATGTGGGGGTAGAAGGAGGAGGCTGGCTCAGAACTGATTGTTAATGATGTCCCTTCCACTTTGTGTGAATAATTAATCCTTGATTAAGGCTGGACATGGAGCCCAGGAGCTCTGTTGCCCAGCTGAAGATCTTGAGGACCAAGTCTGAGCTACTGGTTGACTCTCAGTGCATATGACTCAACTTCAGGTGCAAGGACATTTTAGTTTGCCTGTCCTGAGGAACTTGATCTATTCATCCTCAGACAGGCCCCTACATTTTCTTTTAAGCCAATAAGCAAAATATGCCTCTCTGAAGAACTCTAAAGCAAGCCCAAACTGGAAGAGTCATTGAGACTTTCCCAGAATATCCTAAAATCTTTATATGGAATGACAGACCATGGTTCAGACCTCATCTTATCTTGGATGATCATCTACCTGAATGAGTAGCAGAACAACTGGATAATGGCTTGTTCTGAAACAGGGTTTTCACTGTCTCTACAATTAATTATGTGTATCAGATATTTAGCAATTAAACAGTTGTTTCCAATAAAAGGCTAATAATGTAAGTAATGGTCATTATAATACATTTTACTGTTTGCCCCTCAGAAAGAAACGCTCAAAGTTGCAGTTCAATGTTCTGAGCCTGGTTGGATTCCAGATAAGTTTTCAAGCATGGAAAATAGTCTTTTACCATTTAAAAGGTACTTCTCTGCTCTTCTAGAAATGAAACCCAAGAGCTATAATTTCCCTGGAGTCTTTTTCCTTGGTCCTGATTAACACAGTCCACAGGAAAAAAAATCTTGCAAATTAGTAAGTTAATAGTGCTGAGGAAGCAAAAATAACTTATTTGTAAGCTTTTTTAAAATGTTTTAATTAATTTTTAACTCTGTAAGTACACAAACAAAGCTAGACCCGCTAGCCATTTTGCCATGTATTCACAAGAGCCCAATCACAGAGCCAGTGAGCTAGTATCTGTGTAGGAGAGAAATTTGCAGTGCTGCAGTAGTAGTCCTTGGACTGTTTCTTTGTGGAAAAGCCTGCTAGCGTTTCCTGATTGAGTTGGCTTCTTAGAAGATATTTAAGGCTAGACAATGAGCTCATTGTCACTGGGCTTACTTACACCATGATTTTTGAAATTATTTTCAAGTCTCTTGCCCAGGGTTAGTATTAATATTTATTCCATCTCATACATAATGAAAATAACTTGGTAAAGTAATGCTATACATGTGTTGATTAAGATTTGGTTTCTGGAGTTACGTCTTTGTTTCTGACTAAAAGGTAGTTCAGCCAAAGAACATGCACAAGACCTACCCGCAAATATCTTTTCTTTTTGTTCATACAATAAATAAACCCTCACTTTTTTCTTTAAAGGAAATTGAGGAGTAGGGACTCTTTTTTCCTCTCTTCTAGCTTCTCAAGGGCAAAATAATAGAAAAATGTATTCAGATCAGATGTGAAAAACTTATTAGGAACATCTGTGCTAATCAATGTTTATAAAAAATGTAAATAAATTATACAGGAAGGGATTATTAGAAAAGACAGTTCTTCGTTTTCTCGCTTTTCAAGCTATTACATAAATAAGACCTGATCCTCCAAATCTGTACTCATGTGAGTGATCTCTTTGAAGCTGATGCATTCACTGAATTAACATGAATAAATTGCTACTCACATGATTCCAAACTTGGATGACTGAAGCTCTGATATAAATATTTTTCTCCATTGCGCATCAGATTGAATAAATCAGCAAAAGTTTTGTTTTCAACTTTCTGAAGACTAAGAAATCAATTTTAGGAGTGTTCAAATACTTCACCATTCCTGGCCTTAACTTCAGCTCCAGCCCTAAGGCTGGTCCGACTTCAGAGCCTACTAGCCGCTCTCAGAGGTCATCTAGCTCGCTGGAATCAGAGAACAGTGCATTTTGACTCTCTCCTCTTAAGCCCAAGCTTCCCATGTATTAAATGACATGTAAAAGCCAGAAAATGAAATCAGGTCCACCCTAACAGGAAATCCTTTTGTGCCAAAGTGTTTATCTAGCCCTTACCTGGATGGCCCTTTTGCAAGTGTAGCTAACCTCTCCTAGCTGAAATTTAGCTGTGGTTAAAGGCAACTGTGTAGTTACAATCTTCAGAAGAACTGGGAAATCTTTCTCCTGAAGGGATGTTTTGGCTCTGTCCACTAACTGCAGGATCATTCTCCTGCGCTAACCTTCACTAGCCAAGAATAATTTGATGACAAAATATATAACATGGGAAAAAATATTCCTACCCTTTGTTGTTCTTTTGACAATTTTAGTAACCTTGACTCAAGCAGAGAAAACTTCATCATATAGGCAGGAGGGGCTGGTGGGGAATGTGAAGCTTAAGGGCAGCCTTGGCTGATGAGACCATGACATGGTGGAGTTCAAGATCCTTAGGACAGCAAGGAGGGTGCACATCAAGCTCACTACCCTGGACATCAGGAAAGCAGACTTTGGCCTCTTCAGGGGTCTCCTTGCTGGAGTACCATGAGACAAAGCCCTGGAGGGAAGAGGAGCCCAAGAAAGCCGGTTAATATTCAAGGATCACCTCCTTTAAGCTCAGGAGCAATGTGTCCCAACAAAGAGGAAGTCAAGCACAAACACCAGGAGGCCTGCATGGGTGAACAAGGAGCTCCTGGACAAACTCAAACACAAAAATTAAGCCTACAGAGAGTGGAAGCAGGGACAGGTAGCCTGGGAGGAATACAGAGATATTGTCTGAGCAGCCAGGGATCAGGTTAGGAAAGCTAAAGCCCAGATAAATTCAATCTGTCCAGGGACATCGAGGGCAACAAGAAAAGCTTCTAGAGGTACGTCAGTGATAAAAGGCAGATTAAGGAAAATGTTGGCCCTCTCTGGAGGGCAATGGAAGACCTGGTCACCTGGGATATGGAGAAGGCTGAGGTACTCAACGACTTTTTTGACTTGATCTTTGCTGGCAAATGCTCTAGCCGCACCACCCAAGTCACAGAAGGCAAAGGCAAGGACTGTGAGCATGAATAATTGCCCACTGTAGGAGAAGATTAGGTCCAAGATCATCTAGGGAACCTGAAGGTGCAGGTGACCTGATGAGATTCATCTGTGGGTCCTGAGGGAACTGGTGGATGAAGTTGCTAAGCCACTAGCCATCATATTTGAGAAGTTGTGGCAGTGCGGTGAAGTTGAAACATAACCCTCATTTTAAAAAGGAAAAAAAAGGATGACCCGGGCAACTACAGGCCAGTCAGTCTCACTTGTGTGCCAACCAAGATCATGGAGCAGATCCTCCTGGAAATTCTGCTAAGGCACATGGAAAATATGGAAGTGAATGGGGATAGCCAACATGGCTTCACTAAGGGCAAATCATGCTTAACAAATTTGGTGGCCTTCCGTGATGGTGTTACAGCATTGGTGGATAAGGGAAGAGCAGCTGTCATCATCTACCTGGACTTGTGCAAAGCATTTGACACTGTTCTGCATGACATCCTTGTCTCTAAATTGGAGAGACATGGATTTGATGGACAAACCACTTGGTGGATAAGGGAATTGGCTGGATGTCCACTCTCGAAGAGTTGTGGTCGATGGCTCGATGTCCAAGTGGAAACCAGTGACGAGTGGTGGTTTTCAGGGCTTGGTATTGGGACTGGTGCTGTTTAACATCGTGGTAGTTCTCAGGGCTTGGTATTGGGACCGGTGCTGTTTATCACCTTTGTTAATCCCAAGGACAGTGGGATTGAATGCACCCTCAACAAGTTTGCCAACGACAACAAGCTGTGTGGTGCAGTCAACATGCATGGAGAGAAGGGATGCCATCCAGAGGGACCTGGACAGGCTTGAGAGGTGGGCCTACGTGAACCTCATGAGGTTCAACAAGGCCAAGTGCAGGGTCCTGCCCATGGGTCAGGGAAAATCCCAAGCACAAATATGGGCTGAGCAGAGAATGGATTGAAAGCAGCCCAGAAGAGAAGGACTTGGTGGTGTTGGTGGCTGAGAAGCTCAACATGAGCTGAAAATGTGCATTCACAGCCCAGAAAGCCAACTGCATTCTGGGCTGCATCAAAAGAAGTGTGGCCAGCAGGTCAAGGGAGCTGTTTCTGCCCCTCTACTCCACTCTTCTGAGATCCCACCTGGAGTACTGTGTCCAGCTCTGGGACCCCCAACAGAAGAAGGAAATGGGCCTGTTGGAGCAAGTCCAGAGGAAGGCCACCAAAACGATCAGAGGGCTGGAGCACCTCTCCTGTGAAGACAGTCTGAGAGAGTTGGGGTTGTTCAGCCTGGAGAAGAGACGGCTCCAGGGAGACCTTATGGCAGGGTACTTAAAGGGGGCCTACAGGAAAGCTGGAGAGGGACTCTTTATCAGGGACTGTAGCGATAGGACAAAGGTTAATGGTTTTAAACTGAAAGAGAGTAGATTTAGATTAGATATTAGGAAGAAATTCTTTACTGTGAAGGTGGTGAGACACTGAATCAGGTTGCCCAGGGAAGTTGTGGAAATGCCTTCCCTGCAGTTGTTCAAGGCCAGGCTGGATGGGGCTTTGAGCAGCCTGATCTAGTAGGAGGTGTCCCTGCCCATGGCAGGGGGGGTGGGACTAGATGATCTTTAAAGTCCGTTCTAAACCCGACCATTCTATGATTCTGTGATTGTAAGATCTCACAAAATACCATGATGTAACCTGACAATTCAGAAAGCTTGGCTTATGTGGACTGACAAAACACTTACAGAGATGTAGCTACCATGATTCTACAAATGCAAGGCATACAATTAGAGTAACACTGTGATCAAACTTGGGACAGTACTTCTACCAATTGCCTTGTACCAAGGTTATTTCTGGGATGGGTCGCTGCATGGCATTGATAAACAATTGTATGGACCAGCTAGGGATGAAAGGTACCAAAATGGTGTTTTCAACATCTTCCTGGGAACGAAAAAAAAAGATTGTTCATGAAAGAAAGTTCACAAAAGAAAGATTGATCTGTCAGAGGAAAAATATTAGTTCTCTGTAAAGTCCGAAGGTCAATCACTAACACCCTTAAAATTATAGATTATACTACATGACCTCTGATGATTTTTATTTTAATGATATTCAGCCATATGATTCTAGATTAAAGTTTCAAATTATTCACTCTAGAAAGTAGATGTCATACTGCAACAAACTAATGATTGTAGGTATCTTTCCCTCCAGCAGTACCTGCACCTGGTGATTCAGGGTCATTTGAAATGCTATCACTATACACAGTGCTGGTAAAGTAATACCCTGTTAATAATTTAATTTACCATCATTTAAAACAAGATAGCATAATCCCTACATGATTCAAACTCATTCTGCTGTTCAGTAGCTGCACAGTTCTAGAAAGTGAAGAAAAGTATGTTCTAATTTTCATTCAAGCTCTGTCCTTTAACATTACTCTTGTTCTCTGCTTAGGTTTGTCCTGGTCTGAGGTAAAACGGAACCAATTTTCTTCAGTAACTTCTCTTCTTAGCTGGGCCTTTCTAAACACTGAAATTAACAGCATATTGCGCAGACAATGTTCACTCTCTCAGAGTGATAAGACCAATGTTTATAGCTGATGCCCAGCCATGGTATGCAGAGGCTCTTGCTTATACTTATTGCTATAACACCCAAGGGCAACCAACTTTGTCATTTGCCCCGTTGGGTCAGAAGCGAAAAAGCATAGTGGGGTCCCACCTGTGGGGAGGAGCGGACAGGAGAGGTGACCCAAAACTGACCAACAGGGTATTCCATCCCATCTGCCTCATGGTCAGTATAAAAGCTGAGGCTCAAAGGGTCAGCTCTCTTCCTGCAATGGCCGCCGTCTGAGGAGGACTCTGTTCGTCTGCCTTTGATCCCGATCCTGAATGCAGATCTGGAATCCAGTTCCCATCCGTCACTGAGTCCAGCCTGGGACTGCCCCAGTGCCAGCTGGTGATGTGATTGTCATCTCGGGAGCTTGATATGGTTTTGTATATATTTCATTATTTCTTTTTTATTTTATTATTAATACTTCATTAAAGTAGTTTAGTTCCTTCTAAACTCATAAGTCTCTTTTTCCTCCTCTGCCTCTCTCTTTGAAGAGGGGTAGAGGGGAACATCTGTCGGTCCCATCTGGGGTCCCCCAGGTCCCCAGTAGATGATTTGGCCTCAACCACGACAAGTTTACTGAGATCAGCTGTTTTTGTCTGGCTTTCAATAGCCTTTTTCACAGAAGATTGTTGGGCACAACCTTTTGCTGGTAATGGAGGGGCCAATGGTGATTTTTAGTACCATTCAGAGATGTACAAACCATGTGTGTTTGTAATACATGCATACATTTAGCATTTAGTTAAAGGTTCTGAGTTAATTATTGAGGTTTATTCTGACTGAAACTTTCCCTTTCTGTGACTAAAGCCAAAGATGTTGGGGAAAGTTTTATCGATCTTAGCTAAGTATAAGACTCTGATCAGACTGAATCTGTCATGGTGACAGTTTTATGGAAAAGTCCATCTTTACACCGCACCCTGGAGCAGGTATTTGGGTGGGATTAGAAATAAAGGTATTGGAGGTCTTCCATATGCTAGGGCAAATTGTTGCCAGCTGTGCTGTAATTTCACTGGATACTTATCCAGGTTTGGATGGCTTATCTTGGGTTTGATTTTCCAGCCGGTGTTTAATATTTCCCTTCTCCAAATCAGGCTGTCAGATATTCCCAATGTAGATATCCAAAGGTAGTTGTGACTTTTGAAAATCTGGCCACCAACCCTCACATTCCGTGCTTTCTGCTGCAGATATTACTGGTGTTCATTTCTGAGAGAGAAAAACATGAATTTGAACCTCCTTTCCTCTTGGTGTTTGACTGCCTGTTGCGACCAGTTCTTACTTTTGAGCTCAATTACACAACCATTACCAAGAGGTTTTATCTGTTTTTCAATTCTTACATCATCACTGCAGTTTCCACCTCCACTTGTGGAGTGCAGAAGCAAACAATTGAACAGTGTTTAACTCAGAAGAGCACTTAGACTTGAGGTTTATGGCACTTTGCAATCACAGTTCATTCACATTTTAGACACTTATTCTATGCACATCCTTTGCAGTGAAGCATTTACCCCATGTTGTGTGTGTGTTCATAAATAAGGTATGGAGACTAAAAGCTTGAGAGTCACAACTTTAAAATCAATTTTATTTACTGGCAAGTAACGATCAGCACTTATTTATGAAGCTGGATTAAGGATCGTTGAGCCTTCTCAGAATGTAAAAGAAACTATAATAGGTTACAGTCGCACTCTGGAGTTTCCAGCCAAGAAAGTTTCAAGCCGTGTGATTTGCCTGCCCTATTTGTCGAACATGTTTCCATACCTCCTAGAAACAAATAATCTTGATGCAGTGGAAACAAGGGCTACTCCATAAACAAAAAGGAGAAAGCCTGCCTTAGCCAGCTTCATCTGAGCTGTAAACCTTTTCAATAGGTTGGCTCTGTGGCATGCAGAAAACATAGGGCCTGCACTGTACATAGGGCCAAAACTCACTGTTCTTAATCCCTCTGCTGTTAGTGTGGATGGACTCAGCCTTGTTCACTCCATCCACTAAGGCTTGCACCCTGGGGAGCTGTGAGGTGTTTTGGCCTCATGTTTCTACTTTTTCCTTAAAAAAAGAAAACCCAAAAAAGGTCAAAACCCCCCAAAAACGTGTTTTGTGCTTAGCAGCTTTAAACCCTCCAATAACTGAATAAAAAGAAGTCCTTTTTAACAAGTCTAGCTCTTTGTCAAGTGAGCTAGGAAGAAGAAGAAATAGTTCTTCATCCCACACAGAGGCAGATTTGGCTTCCCCAGGGAGCACTCGAGGGAGCAGCTGACTCCGGGGCTTTTGCTCGTACACCTACGGGAACGAACAGGAGGAAAGCTGTGCTCGGCTCCTGGGTCTGAAGGAAAAAAACACCGTCAGCTGCACAATCAAGTCTCCCCTAGATCCCCTGGTAAAAGTCTGACACAAATCAAGTGCGTTACCGTGGCAGGGAGCCCAAGACTTCTGGGAAGTACGCTCAAACAGCTGTTGTGCCAGGGAACTCAGCAACACTTCAGAAATGGATGGTGAGCAGGCTATAATTAGGATGTCAAACTACCCATGGTTGTTTGCTCACAAAATCCTTTGGAAACCTCGGACAACAAAAAGAGAGTCGTGGTGTACTTTCTGTTCAGGGGCAGAGCACTCCCACGGATCTCCTTCAAGTGTGAGCTGATGATTACTTTCTCATCTGGCCTGTTGTTTTAGTTGTCTTGCCACACTTTGCCCTTTCCCCCATGCCCCCTCCTTTTGCTATTTACACAGATTTTAGATAATTATCCTACAAGACAGAGACACTCAGAAGCAAACTTCCTACTCTCCCTAGTGCACTGTCTGTCCGAACAGAGCCTGCTTCCCTGCAGCAGGACATCAAAGTCTTCTGACATGTTTCCTGCATGTGCTTTGGGTTATTGTTTTATCTCTTCTAGCCTCCTATTTTTATTTCTTTTTTTTATCTATTATTGGATGCCTGTAGTTTCTGTTAATCAAATCTCAGAGGAAAGACCTAATGAGCAAAAATAGACATCATGAGCCTTTAGTCAGGTGAATCCTTTTCTACCGGTAATACCCTCTTCCCAACCAACAGATAATCTGTAAAGGAAGGGGCAGTCAACACCAGTGAGGTAATTTCAGTTATAGTTGTAGTAATCCATTAGAATGTTTCTTCCATTGTCTTCAAATGGATTTTTATAAAACAGAAGGGCACAGCTCCACTCCCCAGGATTTCAGGGAAAGCATTCTGGCAAACAGGACGGGCAAAGCCTAACAGCCCGATCCCCCTGTCGCCACCACTCATGTCGGGAGGCAGAGGACCCAGGCTGATTATACCTGTGTGAGAGTGCCTGAAGCAGTAGTATCTATGTGGTGAGTGAAATTTGGGATGGCACCTTTCAGTCTCAGCCCCCTGAGCCATGCCATGTCCTTATGGGAAAATATGCCATGTTCCTTAATGGGAAAAGCAAGCCTGGCTCTTCTGGCCAGGTATGAACCATCAGACCTATAAGAGAGCCCTATAAGAGCAAAATTCATCTTTGCCTTCACTGAAGAGCTTTATGCCAACTCTGGAGAGTCCAGATTTACAAAGCATCAGCTGCGTTTTGGTGTAGGTGTTCCCAGCACACACTGCAACACCTTTGCAAGACACTTAGTGAAATACTCACAACACACCACTGTCTTTGCCAGAGGGAAGGGCTCCCCAGAGTACCAAAGTACCAAAGGAAGGTTCTTGCTTTGAATCATTTTCTGTAGGAGCCTGTCTCTTTCCTTTGAATACAGTGGAATCCTAGAGGCAAAGATGTAGTAAATTTTTTAGGAAAGTACTTACAGAATTATATCATTCTCTTCTAATATCTGCCATTAATTTTGTCAGGGTTACTTGCAATACGTTCCTGACCAGATTCTAGCCATAATATTTTACACATTTTTGATGGTTCAGTAAGATCTGAGTAGTCATTATAAATATCTTTAAGCTAGCAATAGCCATCATGTCTGGTTGTGTGTACTAGCAAGCAGTTTCACTGTTTGACCTTTACCTGCTGCTCCCAAGGATATGGTGAGTTTGTATCCATTTCAAAGATCAGATAATTATTAGATGGTTCTCTAGGAGTAATTCTACAATAAAGCCTTTGGTTTTACAGTCTAGGGGCATGACTGAGGAGATTAGAAAGCAGTAATTCACACTCTTGATACCTGAGATTGATCTTGAAATGAGCAGCTGTTCTCCCTCCCCCCCCCCTCAAATTAGACACTTTACATATATATCATACTGTTACCCTCAACAGTGTTATCTTCACATATGCTCTAAAGAAATCATCAGCCACATTCCAGCTAGGCTAGAACTATAGTGAAAAAATAAATACACACAAACAGGGCCTTTATCAAATCCATCTTTCATAACATCAACTCAAAACCCACAATGCACAATTCATAAAATCACAGCGTTAGAAAAGAGTGATGAAATCTGCTAATCCATCACTTCGACTATGTGAGATGATTGTTTCTGACAGTGTGTTTGGTAGTGCTCTGCTACTGTCTATACTTACAGGATGAAATGATCGACTGTCTGTGCAGAACGGAGACCATTTTGTGAGGGTGTTTTTCTATATGTGTCAAAAGCATGATGATTTCTGGTGTTCATCCCATGTGTTTTCACAGTGAAGACAATTTCTTTGTATGACAAGAACATGATAAGGCGACAATTTTGGATAAGCAAAAAGATTTGGAAGTTCGGGTTTCTTATGTTTCACTGCCAATACTTTGCGTGCTTCTTGACTTGTGTCCTGGAGTCAAGGAGTTAGAAAGTGAGTTTACTGTATCCATCTGTTAGGAAGAGCAGCATCTGTTTAGGTTTAAGGTCTGTACTACCAACTGCTAAGGGAGATTCATGACTGGCATCTAGACTTTTACAGTAGGATAATGATGCCCATTGATTTTGAGAATTTAAGTTGCCATGAAATGGCTAAAGATTCTTTTTGAACACTATTACAAGAAATAAGTCCCAAGTCATTTTTGTTCAAGTTATTAGCATGTTAAAAGCATTTATTACATATTAATTTTAATAAATTCTTTTTCACCCCTGACATTCTCAATCTCTTTTTTTACGTACAAGATTTGTACTTGTCTATCATAGTGGCAAGAGTATTGAGGGCAAAGAGTAGAAATCAATGTTTTTGTGACTATAGATATGATTCATAGTTCTGCTAGGATGAAAAGCATCTATCAAATGTTATTCAACTATTAAATACCATTCCAGCATCAGACTGGCTTCACAATTGTGTATGATTTACTAATTATACATGATGAATCTACTTATATTTGGTTCTAAAAGACCTGGTTTTAGCAGTCTTAGACACCGGACAAGACAGAATTCAGTGCCAACACTGGAGATGGCAATTCTTCCATCCCTTACATGCCATGCCAAATGCCTGAGACTGACCAAAGTAGCAAACTGAGACACCTCAGTCTACTAACTGTGGTTTTAATGGCAATACTTGAAGAACAAAAGCCCAGTGAAAGAAAACAACACACTGGTGTCGGTGTATTTCCAAGGGCTGGTCAGAAATAAGTAATCTGAAACGCTGTTTTATTCATGTTGTCATAAAGATTAAGAACAAATCAAAAGAGCTAAGGCAGCAGATTCCGTTAATACTAACTAGTTAGAAGAAATAAAACTAGAAACCACAGGGACTGCTTAAAATGTGAATTACTTTTGTGTGTAACTGCAAAAGAGAACTTGGGTTTTGTTCACTCTGAAGGACTTTTTCTCTGAGGCAAAGTTAAGAGAAGTAGATTTTCATCTATGGCAGGGAAGGTGCTGAGGTGTTTTCATAACAGACAGCAAGGATAAGAAAGTGATAGCATATGTTTTCAGTTGTCTTCTGAGATCTCTGCTTTTCTTCTGAACAGTTTTCCAGTTTAGTCTCTAAATACTTTAGCTTTCGCTTGGCTGAAAAACACTGATCAACTTGTCCAGTTTTAAAATACATAAGGGTGAATCAAATGTAGGAAAATATATTTGATGTATTCACATATTTAACAATCCCAGTGCCAAACCTGAGTGGGCTTTGTGATCTGTGATTGGAAGCCCAAGCGTTGCAGGTCTCTGATGACGACATGTCATTCCAAAAGCATCTCCTGTAGGATGGTGTCCTGCTCATTGACTAAAAGCTTGGAGAGCAAAGGTACGAGAGATAGAGCTGTCCCAGAGCTTGCTTCCTTGCTGAACTCACTGAGGGTAGGACAAACATGAGGCCAAGGAAGACTAGAAAGTATCTGCCAGCCTCCACTTGACTGAGAATGAGGGTTACCTACTAAGATTAACAAATAGTCAGGATCCACCCACCAGTTCTACTGCCCTGCAATGAAACACCTCAGGCATAGCCTCAAGTTAACGTTTCTGCAGCCAAGCAGATGACCAACATTGCTAGTCTCCACAGGAATTTCCATTTTGCTCTACTCAAAGTCAGTGTGTGAAAGGAAGAAGAGGAAATCCCTGTGGAAGGTGCTCACATACATTACCTTTTTGGCGTTTCACCCACCAGTGTTTGCATCCCGCTCAACAGTCATTTGTTTGCTTGGAATTGGAGCCATTGCATTGTGAAAGGTCAGATCCTGATACAAGACCATGATGTTGGGAGCAAAATTACTTCCTCAGTGGGTTCTGGCCTATAGTTAATAGCACATTAATGAGAAATAAACTGCCTTTTAGGGTCCAAAAGCCAGAGATACAGTGGCCTTTCCTAACCTCCAGGAAGCCAGGTGTGGCCATCAGTGCTTTACGCTTATTTAAATAGCGTTACACCATGATGTGTATAGGGCTGCTACCCCTGAACCACACAGACTTCACTATTGCTGCACAGGGCGGATCCTGATGCTTGGCATGACCAAGGACAAGTTCAGAGGCACACTCTGAAGTTAACAAATACATCCCCTGATTGCAAATCTTTATTACTTTTTAAGTGAGCCAATATACTGTAATGCAAAATGGCATTATCACTAATGAAATAAGATAATTACACTAATGGCATGACCAGTGATGGTAAGTTCACATTGTACAAGTTGTAATGAGGCTTCTGGATCAATAAGCAGCTCTTTGGCTGGTCTCATCAGGCACATAGGGTATAATGTTCTTGAGAAAAGCCTTTAGGAAATGCAGATGGTTAACTCCAGAGATGCTGGAACAATTATCCTTAAAACTCTAGGTTTTCCTCTAATTGCACTTATCAGTCTTATTACATGTTTCATTAAACAAAGTGATAAAATTTTACATTAGAAATCCCAGTGAGCTGAAAGGTGCAAGTTTTCTCATAAAAAAAGGTTTATTTTTCTGACACATCAAGTTAAATAAACAAAGCGTTTCTCTTTGCCCGTCTCAACTGTCACTGCTGTTGCGAAGGAACATAAGGACAAAGATAGTGAAATCTTTTGTCTGCCTATTTCCCTTGGCAGTAATATTTATTGTTTTTTTCTTCCATTAAACAAATTCTGGACAGTCCATAAAACTATCTTCTGCTTCTTCAGGAACCAGACAAGAACAAATAAATATCAAAAGCAACCGGTTGGAAAGCGTCTTTGCAGCTGTGCCTGCTCCTACAGCAGAATACCACAGTGTTCACACTATGCCCAGCTCTACATCGCACCCTGGCAGCAACACAAAGGGGGTATAAAGCCAACAGACTTGTCCTCCTGGGATTTCCCCTGGCTCTTCTTGGTGAGAGGGTGGGCACCTGAGGAGTCAGAATTAGAGGGAGAAAATGGATGTGGTGGAAGGCAAAACAATCTGAGCACAGGAACTGTCCGTACAGATCAAGATGACCCAACATCAATCAGCCAAAGAAGTCTCCAGGCTGCTTTAACTGCAATCCTGGATGGTCTTGGGATATTGCTATTGATGGAAGCAACATGAATTCCCTGGGCAAGTTACTCATGGGATTTGAGGGCATTCACAGAACTTACTAGGACTCCATTTCTATCACCAAACAAGAACAAAAAAATTAAGTACCGGGCAAAACTTGAAATATTCCATGAAGGATTTTTTTCAGCTGGAGTTCTTCACGATATACTTCCCATGATGCAGAAAAATTTACAGCCTTCTGCCTGAGGAAGGTGTTAATAAAAGTGATGCTCCAGACACTGTGTCAGGGCTTCATGAAATGCCCGAGAGGCAGAAGCAAAATATAATCAACAACTTTATTTAATAATAAACAACACTAAAATATGTTCAAGTAATGTTTTGGTTGATTTTCAAGCCTTTATTTGCCATTATTGGACCAGGATGGAAGATTATTGCTTAATTGCAGTCCCACTGGGCCCATCTCAGAAATGAGATGTGTATCTCATAAGCCTTTCCCTCAGAGTTATGTTTTAAATAAGTTCCATGTCAGCTAGGAGATTTAGATGTATAACTGATGCTCGGTAAGAGCTTACAAAAGGAAACTGGTGAAAAATCAGAATTCCAGTTTTCTGAAAAAATTCTTTCATAATGAGACGTGTTTTCATCCAGGTTGGCAATATTTTAGTGACAGACAATCAGAATATTTTAATTGTATAATATTTTAAATCTAGATTTTTATTCAATGTTCAATGTTATTAATATTAATTTCTAATAGCATCACTACAGGAAATTTCTATTTGATGATGATTGTTCAAAGAGGAAACAAACTTTGTTCCCATGTCCCTTTTGTTTATGTTCCGTGTGTGAAGTTTCCTACAATTTAATAAAAAGGAGGTAGTTTGATCTGGAAGGACAAATATTAAAGCATAAGTAGCAATTCCCTAGTGATTCTGAAATAAAGTAAAAATAATATAATCTGTCATTACAATAAGAGGCTGTAATTAAGTAACATAAAATAGAATGAAAAAAGTTCCAAGCTGGAAGTAAAAACGTCAAAAAAACCCTTAAGACTTTTCCCAAGTGTAAACAAACCCTGAAAGTTTTTTGGTTTTGGGTTTAATTTACAAATTATCCCAGAGGACTTTTCACTGAGATTGAAATGATTTGGAAAGAGTCTCCATTTCAACAAAAACTGTTCTTCAATGTAAAAGAAGATTTCAGACCCACTACAGTTAGGAACCACAAACAAACCATGACAATGCCTATGACAGAAAACATATATAGCTCAGACATCTGAATGCCATTCTCTCCCTTCTTTGGATTGCGGGAATCATGTAGAGTTATGAGATAAATGTAAAAAACTGCTAAATCCTAAAACTCCTAAATTCATTCTTGGTAATCAGGAGGATATTCGACTCCAAAACTAGCACCTTCATGATTTCCTCAAGTCCTGCAGTCTTTCCTGCCACCACCCTGCCGAAGAGCTGAACTTAACATTTGGTGTATGTTTTACCCTGTGCCACAGCCCCTACCTGGAAACTTATTTTAACACCACCAAACAAAAAAGACCAGCATTTAAAATTGACAGTAACAGGGTAGCAAAAGATGCTTCCTTCAGAAGTAAATGTAAGCTGTAAACACCCTTTTTGCTCTTCATAAGAGACATAAGAGGGTTTACATAAGGCTTGTTTGGGTTGAAGCCAGACAAGGTGTAATGCAGGTAACAAGTGTTTATCAGCCAGTGAGATCCTCCCCTGGGACAGACAATTAAGAGTAATTTGGGACTGTTCTCCCTGAGCAAGGCTGGCTGACATTGGAGATGAAAGTGTTGTACGCAAAGATATATCTGAAGATAAGTCAGTGAAATGCTCAAGTGTTATATAGGAGGCTGGAGGACGTGATTGATTAGTCCTTTGTGATTGATTAATATTAGCCAGAAGATCAAAACAATGGTGTTTGTTTACACCAAAGGGAGGATCTAGAAGCAAATGCTTAACTTTTTAGCTAAGCATTTTTCTAAGTTAATAGCAAATTATATATCAAATTGTAATATCAAAGTGTGATATTTCTCCTAGGAACTTCACTTCTGAAGTTTGTGGCTTAAAGACTTCCCAAATCAGAGACTGTACCTTTGTGTTTCATAGTTCCTGAGTGACTTTTCTTCTGTGAAATTCCAGTTGAATTTTTAACCAATTCATGAGTTTGCCATCCAGAATAGATTTTGTCATCCAGGTTCATTATCTGTATTTTTCACCCAGAATATCATTACAAAAGTATTCAACAATTGACCTATATTCTCTGTATAAAAGAATAAAAAGGATTTTGTCTTAATGGACAACCCCAAAATTTAATTTTTTAGGTCCTCAGTCTGTTTAATTGTCCTTGTTAAAAGCTATTGCATACACAGCCCAATGCCAATAGCAATTCCATTATGTACAATCCAAATCTATGAATTTGAGCTGATTTTTTTCTCTCAAACTGGACTTTAAAGAACTTTAAACACACCTACCATTTCAATTATAGCCTGTTTCCACAGTGGAAGCTTAATTCAGGAAATAGGAATGTAAAGCTCTGTAATTCTAGGTAAAGTAATTTCTGATTTGAGAAAAAAGTCTGCTCAGGTCTCAAGTGGGGAAAGAAGAGTAAGCCTTGATTGAAGGGCACTAAGCTAATCACATTCCACAGTTATTGAGGACAGTTAAAACATCATTTATAAAGTAATGATTGTTTAAATTATCTTATTGAATCCATTTGCTGATCCCTAATCATTTTTTTATTGCTGATCAGAGGAAACAGCTTTGCTATTGGCATCAGCTTGTCCATGCAATAGATTTTAGCAAGAAGCAGTTAAAAATCTATACCAATCTACCAACCTTGCTTTGCTTTCCTTCTATTTTTTTTTTTTTTTCTTTAAAAAAGAAAGACTTTTCAGGTTTAGCCTCTGCAAAATGCTTCTTAAAATCCTGATGTAAAATAATTTTAAAGTGTATGATTTTGTTGTTGTTGTTGTTGTTGAATATTGTCAAATAAACAGATTAGTGTTTATGACAACTCAGATCATGAAGCTGAGAAAACATCTTTTTGTGAAATACACACAGATTAACCCAATCTGTCTGGTTACTGTGCTGCTAAATCAGTTGTTTCTATTCCCATGGTAACAAAAGGAGTTACCCCAGGCAGCACTTCTCACTGCCGATAAGCTGGAGACAGACTCATGCAACGTATCAGGTTTAACCTCCTTCTATTTCAAATTTTCTGTGTTTCCAGCATTCACTGCCAAGATTATTTCTTATTTTCCAGCCAATTCAGCTGCCTTGCCTGTGATGGCAGATCACTGCAGAGAGGATGGTGGGAAGAAAGTTTTTATTTCTTTTAATTTTACCCCAAGTTTTTTTCTACGAACTTTTTTACCACCAGGAGCAGATAAATTCTACCCCTCCCATGAGTTTTGTTGCCATGCCCCATGCTGTGGCTTTTTCCTTCCCCATGAACTCTGACTCCCTCCTACCACCATTGGCCATTCTTCCACCTAAAGGAAAGAGAGTATCCACGGAAGTCTTGCTCTCAAATCCTCCACCAGCTGTGCAGGAACTTCTTTAATTTCACTGACAAAGGCTATGGTTAATAACTAAATTACATCTACTTAGTAGTTAGTGTGGAAGCCAGCAACTACCACTCTAAAAATGCAGATTCCCATTTCCTACTCTTAATTAAATACCTTTGATCACCTGTGTTATGGTTGGTATCATCTGTCTACTAGCAAGATACATAAAAGGTATATATGTGTGTGAACAGTAAAACTACATGATAGCCAAGAATGAACTCTGTTGAATTAGGCAGCGTGGATTTTGAAAAATCTCGTGTTTCAGAGGAGTTCAAATTCCAGGACTTGGTTATCAGATCTAATTAGCTCAGTGAGACAGAAAGACACAATTGTCACATCAGGTTACAAATGACAGCAGAAACAAAAGTACGAACTGAAGAAATCCTGGTTAGCTACACATATAGTAAAGTTTATGTTCTCCATAACATAAGACATAGACATGTCTTTTCACACAGTGAATTTTGCTTAAATGAAGAACACAATGTTATTGTGTTAAATAATCTGTATTTTAATGATGTATATAGGTTTCTTCTGTCATTCGATTTCACATGCCTCTCCGAAAAGCATGTGGGTCAGCTGACCCACAGAAAAAGACAACCTTAAATGCATTTGTAAATAGGTGAGAAATGTGACTCACAGCTCCAGGAAACCAGGGGGAGAATACAGAAGGAAACAAAGACCAAATAAAAGATGTCAAAGTTATCTTGAGTGATAGAGTTGAAAAATTATAAAGAATGCCAGCCCTCAAGAAGAAACTACAGACTCAAACCTGTCAGCGTGGTGGAGACATTGGATGCTGGAATTTTCAAAGCCACCTAAGAGAATTAAAAGTACAGCAACATGAGATTATTCTGACTTTTGCCAAGGGTTACAGAGCTGCACTTTGAAAAGCAGCAGGGACTCATGAGAGTATATTACTTCACCATTCGGTCTCAACAGGCAGTTTGCAAAATCTTGCAAACTTTCCCGTGAGTGATCATCACGTTTTAGTGAATGGTACTTAGTGGAATAGCTGGAGGCTAATTTTTAAATCCCTCTGTGTCATGGTGAATTGCACTGCTTGTAACTGGCAATAAGATAATATACAGAGCAGAGTCAGGATTGGCACATGTGGAATTAGGGAGACTTAAAGTGACTTTATGTGTATTGCATCATTCTAGTTTTCTTCAGTATTATTGGTGTCAGTAGTTCATTTTCAGTTTGCTTTGATCTGTTTGGACTTAGGGTAACCCTGTGTGGTAACATTAACTAAGCACAGTACAGGATTATTTTTTTTTTGAGCGAGGAAGCCATACACATGAGACACATTTTATCATATAATAATGGCAAAGAACAAAGAAATAGTCCCTTTCCTTCTAAAGATGAACAAGGAAGAACAAAGAAGATGGTGCATAGCCGTCTGGTCTGCTCTTCCTTTTGAGTATATGTGAAACCTTTTTTTATGTTTTAGATATGCAGAAATAATATGTGGCTCCTATGAGAGGTAATATTTCTGGAAATCTAGAGAAACAGTCAGTAGCTGCTGGGTAATTTATGTGCCTTTGCTTCAAAATGGCCCAAGTGTTTTTTCTTCTAATGTCTAACAAGCACTGTTATAATTAGAAGCTTTTGAAGCAGGCAACCTGGTCTTTTGGTGGTATTTGCAGGGTTCCACCTCATGTGTTAGTCTGCTCCCCAAACTTGTCATCCCAGACTTATTTTTATTGCTGTTTTTATGTCTCCACCATGCAACATTATTTTGATCTATTTTACAGGCTGTAAAAACTATAAAAAGGTTTTGCATGTGCAAATTCCTTTGAAATCATGGAAGCTGAGCTCGCAGGGCTGTGCATACTGTGCCGTTCGCTCAGACACTGTTTGGCATGTTCGGCGCTGCTCTGTAGCGCTGGATGGCTGCATTGCCTCAGCTCCCTGTGGAGATGAATTTTTCATTCTTTGATGCCAGCAAAATGATACAACCTTGTCCTGTTCCCCCAAAGTAATGGTGCAGAACAGAGTGTGGAACAGATTTGATGTTAACACCAAAACTAAATTAATCACAGGTTTTGATTTAAAACAGAATTCACACCCCACCCATAATACTAGTCTTGCTTCACAAAGACTGTATGAGATTATTAAAAATAAACTAACAAAATAAAGTAAAATAACACTCTGTCCAAGCTGTTGATCCAGTCTTTGTGCATAAAAAGGAAAGACGGGGTTTTTATACTTTGATCTAACAGCTTTAATGTGAAAAAACAGAAAGGAAAGACTTAATTTGTTGGTTTAGAAAAGTAATGCCACTCATTAATCAGAGCACTGAAGAGAGAAAACATAAAGTGACTTGAGTTGGCTTTTATCACACAGGCCTGATGATAAAATATCCACTTCTACTGGAAGCCCCGCCATCACAGTTTCATTGAATACACAGTAATTCAATCATGACTAGGAATAATTTATTTGTAACAAGGAAGGCTTCTGTTTCTCCATAATGAGTTGATTATATCTTGTCAGAGGAACCTTAAACCCATCAAATGTCAAATGAATTATATCAAACATATTATTTTCATAGCAGCTGGGTATGAGTAACTGATGAAACAGAGCTCTCTGTTTTCATTTTGTACTGTGAATGATAAAATGTAGTTCGTAAAATGGAGCCTGTGACACGAATTCAGGCAGGTCCCTAATTTCCTACCTTTAAAAGGTCTGTTTCATAAATACGATATACTCATTTACTTGAAATATTAAGACATAATTTGCTGGGGGAATTATACAACAGAACATTCTTCTATAAAATACTTGCTTTTTTTTTTTTTTTAACATTCAAATGAAAGTAAATCCTGTTCACAACGTATGGCCTGATCATGCACTTATCCAAAAATTAGGTTTGAGATAACATTTGATCCCATCTATCTCTAAAAGCACTTCCTGGAAAAAGGAGTGTGGCAGAGGGTCTGCTGCAGGGCCAGAGGGTAGGAGGCAGCCACAGGAGTATTCGGGTGTCTGTCCCAAAGAAAACAGATGCGTGGGTGGCCCACGGGGAGTAGCTTTACCTCGCATCCTGGACCAGGGCTTAGGGTGCCTGGCTGTGCTGGTACATGGCGTTTGCCTATGGCCAGACCTCTTTGACCTGTCTTGCTCCTCCATCTCACTGAAGCAATCATCACGGGGGAGAGGGAGAGGAAGATGAGTTTCTTGTGAGCACAACTGGAAGAAGAATCATGAGATGACAGCATACAGGTTGAATACAATCTGCAGCAGTTGCTGGTAGATTATTAAAATAGATCCCGACCAGTTTCACAAGCATGCAGTCCTGGCTTACTGTTGCATGAAGCACCCCACTTTGCTAAACATTTTGTGGTATCAGAGACAATTTTCTTTGAAGTCAACAGTGTTCAGATATCAGAAGGAAAGAAGAGACTGCCATATATAAAGGGAACAATTTTCCCTGGATGAGAGTTGGAGAAAGCAAGAGAGAGGGGATGGCTCATACCCATGCACCTGTCAGCACTCCCAGCTAATGGTTCATGGGCACCAGCATCTTGCTCTTTCTTCACTGTTATATCTGAAGAGTTAAGGGTCATTTTTTAAGTAAAAAAGCCCAGCACTCGTTCAGTATAGATTTTAGCATTTAGCTCTTCTGTAGAAAACAGCTGCTGTGGACAGATAGAAATTGTAATCCCTCTTTACGGTCTTTGGAATAGTATCTTTCAGATGAGATCTCTCTGTTCCTAAGCTCTATGTCCTTATGATGCACAAAATGGTGAGCTTGCTACTAGCCTCTAAGAGCGAGGGGAGAACAACAGAGAGAAGCTGCACATTGGAATGAGTTGTTTTTCACCTCACATGGGAATAATGGAAATTGCAGCTAAAGAGATGAAATTTTCTTCTCTTTTACCGTGATTGATAACCTGAGGAGCCCTGAGAACTGACAGAAATTCAGAGCTGGGGAGGTAGCAGGACTAAGCAGGGGAAGGTAAAAGAAAAGCAAGGACTCCTAGCTTGTTGTAGGAACCTACTCGGTGACAAATAATGCTTTTGACACATCACCCCTGAGAGTTTAGTAATGGGATTTTCTAAAGTTGGCTGGGCAGCAAATGGTAGCATCAAAGATGCTTCTACTCCTCATTACAGGTGACTGCAACAAAACTGAGTAAATCCAGGTAAGAATTCACTCAGTATCAATAAAACTGAAGCCAGCGCAAATGTCTCTGATGGTCATCCAAGCAACACTCCTAGAGACTGAAGACAGACCACGAATACTTGAACAATACTAAGAGTTACCTCCAAAAACATGAGATGAAAGTGGCAGAGACAGAAAGGAAGCAAAAAGGTTTTGCTTCTAGGAAATCCACACCCTTGGACAGGGAAATGAAATAATGTCTGAGACTACCATGGGTTGGTTTTTTTCCCAAATCCCAATGTCCTTCTTATTTATAAAAAATTTCCTTGTTTTATACAGAATTCCTGTGCTTATAGCTAAAGAAACACCACTTGTGAAGAGAAGTTGGGGGAGGTAAACACAATTCCCTGTGTTTCTGGGTGTGAGGCTCAAGCTAATGACATTTCTTTGTTTTACAAAGAAATGTAGGTGTTTTGAATTCAGCTCCTTTTGCTTTGAATAATACATTGGCAGAAAATAAAATATGTCTGGGTGTGAAGTTAACAGAAACTGTCCCATCATATTGATATGAACACACTGCAATAGGTGTAAATGTTGGTAAGTGCAAGTTTAATGAGGTTGTTGTCATCAATAGTAGGTTATTATAGCAGGTTACACCTTCCACCAGGTAGTATGTTGTTCAGTTTTAGGAAACAATGCAAGACGACATGAAGGTTATT
>NW_009647595.1:6558153-6597433 GCF_000708025.1 Charadrius vociferus
AACCCTGGAGTAGGAGTAAGGAGGTGTCTCACTTCAGCAACTCTGGTTCATTTTCAGACTTGACTATCTTACTCGGTTAGAGAATCAAATATAGTGGTTAGTTTATAAGGCACCATAAGGTAAAGAAATAACATTTGTAAAGAATGAACAAAATTTCCTCCAGTCCATACTAATAGCACCAAAGAAAAAATCAATTATGACCAAGAAAACATATACATTTTGTAACTGTTAGTCCTGGTCAGTGGCTGGAGCTTCTAATTGTTACTTTGTTCCCTTTAGAGTCAGGAGATTAAATAATTTTATTCAAACATATTTCTGTTAACAAAACCGCTGTATTCTCAGTGTGATCATAATTTATCTCAGTGACTGGAAATATTCTGGAATTTCTCAGAAGTTTGATATTTTTAGGAGAAAACTCTAGAATAATGTGTTTGATTACTTGCTAAGGACAATGTTACTGTTCTGCTTCTAATATTTGATATCCCTGATACGTTGTCACGCTACTTTCTCAATTTACTGATTATGACTTTACTCCAATGTGTTGCAAAAACTATATTTTTTACTATTTTCCAAATGTATTTCTCACTCATGTTACTCTCTAAGATCAAACTACCTGTCTCAAGAGGCTGTAGTTGTGAATGTGTCTAATATTTTTTATTACACCAATAGACTTGCATTCTTCATTAAGACCAGTGAAAAGTCAGAATAAGCGTGTAGACTTCAGTGAGAGCTGTTCTGTTTCCTCCACCCTGAAAGTAAAGTGGGCCTCCCACTTCTAGAGTCAGCTCTTCAGGAAACCTAGACGCCACTACACTTTAACTGTCTAGATCTAACTGAACTGTGGTTATAGTCAAGTATTTAACAGCATTTCACACTTCTCCTGTCATCTGGATTACATAACAATGTGCTGATTTTATAAACAGCAACTACTCATTTTTGTGGTTGAGTTTTACTGGATGCACAAGAGAAACATCTGACTAAATAAAGCTGGAGACAGGAAAATTAAATGCAGAGGAAGGGCAGGCATTCCTCGGCACATGCAAAACCAAATGGTGCCAGGATTTGCAGACTGCAGTGCCACCACGCAAGGCCCCCGCGTGCGTTTCCAGCCAAGAGACCATAAGAACTCACTTTCTTGTGGTGTTGAAAGTGCTTTTGCTTGGCACGTGTTCTTAAAAACCCTGTGAATGCCACTTATATTATTAAGTGCACAGGGGGGAGGGTATTTAACTATTCAACTGCAGGAGGTTAGCGGTGCCAAAAAGCGTTAAAAATCAAAAGAACCCACATATATAAACACAAATGTTGAAAGTGTAATAAAACTAGTGAGGCAGACACTCAAGCAGTGGAAATCAGATGGCTCTGCTGGCTTCAGCAAAGCTCTGTCAGCCTGGGATACTTTGGGCTCTGCTCTAGTAACTACCTGCAAAACAGGCACCTGTGTCTGTGTTCTACTTGAGCTCTGCTGAAACAATTTAAGCTATTGTTTTAAGAGTGGGGTGTATTACACTGTGTGATTGCTGTTACTGCTTCAGCAATGTGCAACAGCATGGAAACTCAGGGAGACCTGTTCCTGCTGTTTTATACTGTAATAAAGGTCTACTATTCCTGTGTCATTGTCCTGTGAAGGTGGTAGGAAATACTTCTGTTGGGTACAGGTCAGATGAGAAAGTGCTGGAGAACGTTCATAAACTCAGCTCCTACTAAGAGATTCTGAACTACCATTTTCTGCAAATTTCTTGAGAGCCAAGTGAGCATAAATATCCTGGATTCGAAACAACATTTGCAGGCTGTACTTAAGAAATCTTTAGTACAGGTGGACTACCCTGCTCTTAGACTGAGAAAAGTGAACACTGTAATTCCCAAGGATTAGTCAGTACCTCTTTAAGGTTAATCCTTTAGTGGTGATATAGAACTTGGTGTTTCAAAAGGCAGATTAGTGTAACTCATATAAGCAGGCATGTTTCTGTGTATAATGGACAATGTCTCCATAATGCTTGCTACAGGAGTTGTACCAACCCTTACTCAGTGCTATTTTATTCCAAAGTAACTGACTGGCCTTTTAGAAGTAGTAATAAGAAGCTGGAGTGTAGCTTTTCTTATACAACTCTTATATCATCCAACATGATCCATGTTAAGCTTCATGTTGTGAAAGAGAGGTTCATCTGTTTGGCCACGAGCTCCTTCTGCCCATGATAGCACTTTTTGTATTCAGAGCAAACTTAAGGCAGCAGTTACGGAGAGGCTCTACAACCAGCACTGGCAGATGTTCAGAGCTGATGTGCTGGAAGACGCATTCCCAAGGACCAGCCCAGCATCACAGGTTCTTCTCATACATGAAACGTAGAGTATTTGGGGGTTATTCAGCATATCATAGAATCATCATATAGTGGTTTAGGTTGCAAAGGACCTTGAAGATCATTGAGTTCCAACCCCCCTGCCATGGGCAGGGACACCACTCACTAGACCAGGTTGCCCAAGGCCACGTCCAGCCTGGCCTTGAAGACATCCAGGGAAGGCGTCTCCACAACTTCCCTGGGCAACCTGTTTCAGCGCCTTACCACCCTTAAAGTGAAAAACTTCTTCCTAATGTTTAATCTAAACAGGCTGAACAGCCCCAGCTCTCTCAGCCTCTCCTCATAGGAGAGGTGCTCCAGCCCTCGGATCATCCTCGTGGCTCTCCTCTGGACACGCTCCAGCAGGTCCATGTCCTTCTTATGTTGAGGACTCCAGAGCTGGATGCAGGACTCCAGAGCTGGATGCAGTACTCCAGGTGGGGTCTCACGAGAGTGGAGTAGAGGGGCAGGATCACCTCCCTTGACCTGCTGGCCACAGTTCTTTTGATGCAGCCCCGGATATGGTTGGACTTCTGGGCTGCGATTGAACATTGCTGGCTCATGCTGAGCTTCTGGTCAATCAGCACGCCCAGGTCCTTCTCCTCAAGGTTGGCTATGTGCATACACATACTTAGCAAAAATACGTGGAACAGACAGTTCCTCATTCACTACCATGTAGCCTGGCATGTGGCATCTTGTGCAGCACAACAGATAAGTCTGCGTACCCTTAAAGTAAGAAAGAAAGTGTGATGTCACTGTGGGATTCACCTGACTAAGTGGGGATATGGAACAGACAGTTCCTCATTCACTGGCATGTGGCATCTCGCGCAGCACAACAGATAAGTCTGCATACCCTTAAAGTAAGAAAGAAGGTGTGATATCATTGTGGGATTCACCTGACTAAGTGGGGATGTCTACAATGTAGGTATCCACGGCTGAGAAAATCTTCTTGCCCCCCTTTATAGTCAGTAAAGAGCCTGCCACTGGAGTGTATGAAGTTAGCTTAAGTAGGTGTTGTTATGAGATCAAATGAATGCCAATCAGCCTCCATTGGCTCTGTTGATTACACCTTAATGAGCTTTAACAGGAGTCAAGCAAGTAGCTAGATGTAAACTACTAGCTCAGATGTAAACACCCATGCTCTAGACACCTAAACTAAGCCGGTAGGAATGCCAGTTCAAATATGTTAAAGGAGACTTTAAATCCATGTAACTTCGATGGAAAAAAAGCCTTTTTTCCTACAGTCTTAAGGTTTAGGCAAGTGTGGAATTGAGGTGAAGTTTCTGTAATATACTGGTGCTGTAATAGGTAGTGTATGCATGATTTTGTCTCCATCTTTGGCTCCCATTTCTCATTATTCCACATATATATCAGGATGCAACCTTGGGGATACACTAACTTAACTGTCCATTCCCATCCCTTATTCACTGCAGCACTTGGCTTTAACACACATTGCAAAACTTAAAGTCACCGATTTATTTGGAAGTGTGGACAAAAAAAACTTTAACCAGTTCATTACTTTTTTTTTTTTTTTTTCCAGAAGCACAGTGGTGATTCAAAGATGGTGTCTCATTACAGGTTTAAAAACAGGGGCTTCAGAGCTCGCTCTGGACTGGGCCACTTAGAGTTGGGCCCTGTTCTTCCATGTGGCAAAGCCATCGTGCAAGTCAGCTCACTCCTTTGTGGGCCAATGAATTACAAAATGCCTTAAGGACCGCAGCCTAGTGAGACAGTAAGTCATATGTGGATCTTTGCCACTTATCAGGTACTGTTTATCTGTAGAGTTGGATTTAAGTTGCTGCATCCAGACCAAAATTCTTAAGCTCAATCCAGAGCTCACATCTGATGCTTTTCCTTTCCTTTTTTGTTTGTGACTCATTGCCAGACAACATGGAAACGTTAAGTAATCTCAGGAAAGCTGGTAGGAAATGCGCTGCTAGGAGAACTTTCAACACAGTAGGGGAGGATTTTTTTTTTTCAGCAGAAATAAACACTTTTTTTCTTTTTTTTTAACAATACGTGGCTGAGTTTATGGAAAACACTCAGGTCTGTTATAAATATATGCAAGAGATTTCCACTTGTTGTCAGTAGATTTCTCTTTGTTCCAGCTGTCTTCAGCTTCTTATCCTTAAAACCCAGTTTCTTTTGTTGCCAGAATTTTTGGCTGTGAGAGAAGGTTCTACCTTGTTACAGTAATTTAAAAACACCTGTTGTCATATATTTTCATGTGGCAGTTACACTGGAACTAATCCCCACATAATCTTCTTAATAAAGGTACTATGTGCTTATTCTACAGATAGGGGTTTTGCATTTCATGTCTAACTACATTTAGAACTTAATTTTACTTCCGATACTTCCATTTTTTGTCTAAATGTGTCTTCTTGGCATTTTTGTGTTTTCCATCAATTTTAGGAAAGAAAAATAAGCCCTGCACTTTCTTTTTTTCTTTAAATAATAATTATTCCCATCAAATGATTAACACTGATCTCCCCTTTGACCGGTTTGAACCCAGCCTTTGTAAGCAGCATGGTGCTCTCCACTTGTTCTCCATGGCAAGATCAATAGTTATGTGTTCACATTTGTACTGTCTCAAGGATGAAGAAAAACACTTAAACACATGTTTGATTTTAAGCATGTGTCCGTATCCTGTTGATAACCAGACACCTTCAGTGTTACGTACAAGCAAGTAAACAATGGGATAACAAACTTTAATTTAGAAAACAATTTCCAATATGTCATTTGTTTTTCTGTGCTATTAATGTACCATTATCACATTAGTAATTAAACTTGTTTATTTAACATCCTTTTGCCTTCCTTCCTGACTGAGAGTCATCAGCTATTTGAACTCTCATAGGCATCGTTTTATTTTGTCATACACACTGTTAGTCTCATCTTTGTATCTGGTTTACTACGTTTTGTGGGTTTTAACCACTATTTTAATATTTTTTAAAATTTTTAAATATATTTGTTTATGCGCGCTTTTTATTTATTTATAGGTCATGAATACTTACTATCTATACATGTTCTATATGCAGAGGAATAGCTGGTTTAGAGGTATGTGCGTATTTTAGAGTGCATAAATACATTAAATCCAACCCTTTGGTTTGAAGAGCAATCCGTTAGGAAATGCCATCATTAAGGATAAATATACAACTTTAGTTAAACCTTGTGCACTCACATTATCAAATAGCCTTTAATTACAGAATGACAGATTTTTTCCACCTGCCCTCTTTACTATGCAAAAGCAATTATATCCATTGAATCCACATCTTGCATTTTCCCCCTTCACCCTCACTGATGGGTATCTGCTTTCATGCTTTGTTTAGCACACCATCTTCCAACACTGCTCCAAATATGGCTTCTCTGGCTTTTATCTGATTCCTTCCCAGATTTTAGAACACTATATTTTTGTGATGCCAGTTAGAATAAGTATCCCAAGTTGTGGATTGAGATCCTTTGAATACCTAGACTAAATATCAAATGAAGCAATGCTGCAACCATTGCTTCACTAAACAGCTGTTTGGAGAAGAAGCTGTTGTTCTCCCTCTGCAGGTAGAAAAAGTGACAATAGCCATCACGTTTCATTAGCCTCCTGTTGTCCAGCTATTTTTTCAAACACCATCTCTCACGGTCTCTGAAGACCAGTTTCAATTTCAGTTCTTTCCCAGGAGTATTGATTTCATTCAAACCCAGCAGCACATCGGTGGTCCATACATGCGTCTTGTCCATGCCGCAACTGAGATGACGCAGCAGAGAAACACCAGCTTTCTGCATGCTCTTCAGCTTCTCACCTGGTTTCCATGAAAGGAAATCCCGAGCTGTAGGCCAGAAGATAGCCGTGAGGCACTCAAAACAGACTCCTCATGTGGACAGTAAGGGAAAATAAACCACAACATTGGTCTATTCATCATTTCAGTCTTCTTTCCTGTAAGTCTTACTCTTGATTAAGAGCCTCTTAATGAGCCCCATCGGCTTTTTGAATAAATTTCAGGACTAATCAGCTCATTTTTCTCAAGGTCCCCTGTGTCATTTACCTAACAGGAAAAAGCACTACAGGTTTCTTTACAGCTGGGAACAGTGATGACACACTGCAGTACTTCATGGTCAATAAGAAGAACAGTAAGAAACACAGGGAGGAATAGCTGAAGTTCTGCCAAATATAAGCAAAATTTGTTCATCAGCCATATTCAGACTAGAAGGTGCTGCCTGCGTTGTATTGGTACATCCAGAGACGTTCCTTGTATCAGGATGCTGCCATCATACCTCTGTTGGTTGGAATTTCATTCCCTCTGAAGTTGAAGGAAGATATCCCCCCCTTCCCCACACCAGGATTTGGATATCAGACCAGAGGTGGGAGAATCGCTGCTCTCAGCGCTGATGCACACTGAGAAAGGAGTCTGGAGCAGAAGTTGTGGTGAGAGGTGTACTCAGCTCCTGCTGCGCCAGCATAGCATAAACTCAGTGAGGAGAGAGGCTTTGGAAGGTCACCTGCCCAAAATAAAATTCTGAGCATCTGTTAACTAAGATTTTTCATTTATTTATAGCTTAGCTACTTATGCTGGGATTTTCAACATGACAGCAGCAAGAGATCTATCACTAACAAAGCTCACAAACTGCCAAATTTGAATCACGTATTTCAAAACATGGTTTCCATAAAACATGGTTCAATAGGGGCAAAACTGCATATTTTTCCTCTAATCTTTTTCATGAAAATAACTGAACCACTTTTTGCTGGGGCTTATAAGTAAATCCCTCTCAGACATATTCACAAAAAGAATGTCCTGAAACAGAGAATTGTCTAGGAACTTAAATAAAATTGCTTACCCTTGGCGAAGCTAAAGTACTGAAATCTGAGACTTATAGTATGAAATGTCAGTCAAACTTGACTATATATTTTCAAACAGCTAGTCCTTTACACCCCATAAAATGCGTATAACATACACAGTTGAACCCATACACACACACATTTATACAGTAACTTATGTGTTTAGGTTTAAGTTGATCATTTTCTTCCATGTTTTCTGACTTTCAAGGTGCAGAAAATAGAGTTTCCAGCACTGTATGAAATGCCGCAGACCGATGCTTCATGTTGACGTGTATGTGGCTCTCATTCATTTTACGGTGATGCTGTGCCAAAAGGGAATACTTGCTGGCGACATTGCTTGAAAGCCACTGCTCCCCTGGAAGGACAGCTCAGAGCCATGAATGTCATTTCAGCAAATGGCCACAAAAACGGCCCTGTAAATGTACAAGTATCCACTATTGAACTCATTTCACAGAAGCTACAACACTTTAAGCTTTTATTTTCACTGGAAGTTATGAATTTTGCAACAAAACAGTGCCATTTTGGACCACTTCAGTAAAACCAGCACCACTGACCGCCCTTCCCAGCTTCATCTATTGAAAATGATGAGATTCAGAGCTAGGAATAGCCCTATCATTTTTAATGTAAAGCTCACCAAGCACCATATACGAGCTTAGTTCAACTTTAGTGAGTGTGGACCAAGGGCAGAGAGTACACACGGGACTTTATATTCTTTGGGATGTTTTCCTCTTAGTGCCAGGGCCCTAAGGACACCTCTCCAGAGCTAGAGTGATAGCCGGTCCCTATTTTTCATTGGGATTTGATTTTAAGCAGAAGCTTTACTGCTGGCTGGGGCCTGTACTATGTCGCAGGTACATCACAGCTATGTCTCTGCCTGGTCTTGTACCTTTTTTCTTCTAGCTTTTTTCACAACAGCTCTTACCAACAAAAGTAGATGCAGCCAGATCAGCTCCTTAACTCCAGAAAGGGGACATGCTCAGGGTCTTCAGATTTAGCACATACATGCATTCCGGTAAATTAAGTAAACTCAAGAGTTTTACACCACTACTTTTAGACTGATAGTTTTCTTAGGCTCCATTTGTATACTCTGCTCTTTTGACATCATGGCCTTTCTAGTTCTTTTCCGTGCTCGTGGAAGCCTTGTCTTGCTTCAAGTTTCTTTCTCTTTATCGCTGAATGAACATTCAGAGACCTCCATTGGTCTTCCAGGACTTCATGATTGTTTACCGTGTGCTTTTTTCCCTCCTTCCCATTAACTTGTTTTGCCTGCACAACTAGACGGACTTCAGCTCTCAGCAGTAACCAAACTACTAAATTTGTAGGACAGCAGTGTCTCGGGGTATTTCATGGTTTGGTTTTGTTTCTCTATAGCATATTTTAAAGGGAGCTATTTACTCTGGCTGTAAAGCCTAAGCCAGGGGTGATTTAGAGCTATAACAATATTGATGCAGATGAGCCTCTGTGGAGATATTTGATGACATTATGTAAATGTAATCAATGGACTCAATAAAGCATAACAACAATAAAATACTGTTCACATTATATATAAATAAATGCACATGGGCACATGCGTGTGCTTCGTACATAATTACCATAACTATTCCTATTTATACTACTGATCTTCAAGCTCCCTATATGCCATCTCCATAGTGTCTGTTTATACAGTCTTAATGAATCCATAACACCTAAGTGATTAGGATCTTGACTTATGCCAGAAGAGCACGAATCTTCTGAGAGGAAAAAGAAATTGAAACTAGAGCAACTCAAAATTGTCAAATGTTGCAGTTCAAAATTTTTAGTGTTTATTTTTTAAATAAGAAACATTTCAGTAATTTTTTTGTGACATTCTGTCTACATTTCAACTTCAGTAGAGGAAGCTGAGTTTATAGTCTTCAAAAACAGAGCAAAAAAGGAATGAAATATTTTTGGAGGTTTTGTTGCCAGACTATAACATTAAATCTCTAATCTAAAATTTCTGCAATTATGGGTTGGAGCTGGTTTATCAGGTAGTACAATATCTGGGCACATAAAGGAGAAAGAAAGAATGGAGGAAGCTATGACAAACCCATGGTTGCCGATACCTCTAATCTACATAGACTTCTGGGGGAGTATGTAGATGTTGAAATGTTTATATGCGAGTCCTGATCTCACAGTACTGAACTAGATCTCTCAACAGGACTCAGGAAAAACTCTGGTCCTTCATACTCCTTACTGTGAACTACTTAGGCCTCAATATTATGTAGTGTGTCACATCATGTTACTGCTTAGATTTACATTGGAGGTGAGTAATAAGCTAGGGCTCAATGTGATCTTAACTAGAAGATTACACAATGTGTATTATATTATGAAAACACATGGTATTTCTCAAAACAAATAGTATGATATGATTTCAGTCACGAAGGTCATAAAAAGATGACAGCCACATAATACTGCTCCTGGGACATCAATGGAAGAAAGCTAGTCTAGTGATTAAGGCAGAAACTTGAGAATAAAGCTAGCTAGAAAAGAAAAATTGCATTTGGAAAAATGCTGATATTTCAACATTTGCTTCCATACTGCTTCAGGATGTACTTTTCATAACATACTGTAGAGAGAACCAAGATCACTCCGTCATCATTAACAAGGTTCAAGGAATGACAGCTTTCACCAGGACACCACTTCTGATCCCATGCAAGAGCTCACAGGGGTGTGTCTCCCTATGAACAAATGCATTCACTGGGTCTCCAAGTGCTAGGTGGTTAGAAAGGCTATGCAGGCAGTCTCACTCTGGCCTAATTTAAATTTATTTTTCAAAATGGAACAGATCCTACAAGAGGAGGTGGTGCCTCAGCCCACCAATTATGGTGTTCAGGTGGAAATGGGAACTCAAGGCTCTCCTGTATGTTCTGAAAAAAGTCATAAAGGTTGTCCAGGATGCCTTATGTTTCTCTTTGAACAAAAACTGCATCTTGGCACAATTTCTACCACAATGATTTGGCATGTACCCAGATCTTTGTCTTTGGGATATCTGAGTTCAAATACAGTCTCTTCTTTTTCTGTAGGTATTTTACAGAGATGGTGGAAAGAGATGACAATTTAGATTAAGTTTTAGCTGGTCTGAGTACTCCTCTGGAGACAATTATCTCTTTCTGATAGCTATTAAGTGAGGCAATGTTGACTACACTCATAACTTAGTTGTCTCATTTAGGTGTTTAATGTTCTCAACTACGAGTTTCACCTCACCTCTTTAAATGTGTAATTCTCTCTCTCCCTGACATGGAAGCTATAAACAATCAATGTAAAAATGATCACAAATCAGATGATAGATGCAGTTGGTTCTGTGTTGGTACCACAGCAGAGAAGCAAAGCATCTTTTAGTGTGGGGAACACAGTCAAAATGAACGCTGGCAATTATTTTTACATAGGACATGGGGAAAAAAAAAGAAAATTGAGAGAGGAATTCAGAGCCACAAAATTCACAGATTTCTAATGAAGTAAAAAACAGTGCACTGAGAAGGAGAAAAGCTGAACTGGAAGGAGGGAGTAAGATGAAGAATAGACATGGGACAGCACGCTTAGTCTGATAAAAGACAAGAAACAACCTCTGTTACCATGTTTCAGTATTACTTGACTTTCAAGTGCCTCTAGGAATGTAAACAAAGGAAAGTGTTAACTAAATTCCCCTCCCTTTCTTCCAAGCTCTTCAAAAAGTATTTGGGTCAAATTTCAGGTAAAGAACTGGAGGAACTTTTTTTCTGTACCCAAGTCAGTTGCTCATTCATAGCACAAGTTTGAATTCATTAAGCTATGTTACTAGTATTCATGAATACATTCCTCCTCTTTTCTTTTTGAGTTTAATTATCATGTTGTCAGCAACTTAGAACTTGACATAAATCTCAAGGTAGAAATGCTTGAGAAGAAGTTCGGTCCAGTGATTATTCTTTCAAATAAAGAAGAGGGAGAGAGAAAAGAAAGCCATAGAAGTCTTTGAAACAGCTGGGGTCAAAGGAACTGTGCTTTCTTCTAATTGTCCCAATAAATTTTAAAGATGTTATTACTCTGTAGTGATTAAGAAATGGTAAAAAGAGATGCAATGCTATAACATCAAGGCCATCAAGCTTAATAGTCCTTAACTGATTGTCACCCCGCCCCAACAAAAATAGACATGCTGTTCTCTCCTTTCCCGTCCCTCCTCTATTACCCTTCCCCCCTCACTGTAAGGCTTCTAAAAGCACCTCCAGCCAAGCCAAGGGGAATTTATACTTCCTGCAATAAAATCCAAAGAACAGAACAGCTGGCAGCTGAACTTAAGATTGCTAAAACAAACATCGTGACATTGATGAGGGGAGGGATTTGGTTATTATTACAACATTGCATGACTGGTTCTGCAGGGAAAAGATGCAAGCAGAGCTTTTTTTTTTTTTTTTTCCCCAGCATGCAAACAAAAGACTTTAAAAAAAAAAACAAACAGTAAAACAACAAAAGCAGCACTACTTGCTCTAAAAATACCAGAAGAAAAAAAAAAAAAGCAATGGGCAAAATTCAGAATGTTGGCTGCCTAAAATTTAGAGTTGCAATGACTGAAATTACATGAAGATTTTTCCACAGAGATGCTGTTGCAGGCAGGCCAGGCAGGATTATTATTAATTTATCTACTCTGACAAGTACAAAATATGCAAATGAATATATTGTATCATAACAATCCTATACATATTATGCTCAGTTTCTCTGGTATATTGAGCCCTGTTGTCTGTGCTAATTTACAGTGATCTTCCAGAAACCACCAGGCTTTAAGTTGAAGGCTTCATCAGACAGCCTATCACTATCCAAATTGGGGTAGTGGTGGAGTAATAATAACTAATCAAAGGTTGGATTGATGACAATGGTTGATAGATGTATAACAATGGCAAGTGGATTAATACTCCAACCTTACACGCTTTTTTGGTTATTATTTCACAGCAGAATATCTTACATTGTGGATCCCAATGTAAGTACCCCCGTTTCCATAAGGTTCAAGGGCAACCTCTAACGCTTGTTTAACTCCCCTCTAAAATCTGGAGTTTCCAAGGCAGAGAGTTAGGAGAGGTAGATTCCTAACTGCCATCTCTCCCCACTGAGGTGAAGCACCTAAATTAGTAGCCTTTAAATTAGATAGTTTATTAGCTAACAACAGTCACACTTTCCAAATAACTCTCCATTGACAGCACTCACTGCCTGCTCTTGACTTTTTCCTAAATCTGATGCCTTCTATTGATGTCTTCAAAGTACAATGACATTTTTGTCTGCAAGATCCTATTATAATGAGCACTGTAGCCTGAAACACCGTGTAGGGTTAAATAAACAATCTAAGTTCACTTGTTGTTTGTGCTTGCTATTCTTTTATCCTGTGTGAAAAGCGACATTATTGAATCTATTTTTCTGGGTGGAATTAAAAGCTTGAGGTGATATTGCAAGCCTGCACATGCTGAAAAATGTTACAGTAATGACATAGAAAATTACCAGCCATCCAAAAAGGTATAAAAAAAAAAAGAGAGACTGTTTCCTTGTTCCGTGCTTGAAAAAACGGGTTCAGGTTTGGGTTAATCAAAGATTTAATCAAAAGTGTCAACATCTCAATTGAAGAGAGATAAAAAGCATACGAAATACAGGTTGCCATTGTTTGGAATGCATTAAATAAATAATAAAAAAAAAAACTGTTCACACTTTTTTTTCTAAGGTAAATCTGGTTGTTCACACTTCTCCCAAAGCTAAGCAGCTCTGCCTTCAAGGGAAAGGAAATTTTCTCTTCAGGTTCCACCTATAACAACTGGTCGATTAATCTTCAGTTAGCAATCCTGCATCCCAGTCATTGCACATCGCACAGCCCTCTTCCTGGTAGATATAGTAGAGGGCAAAGATAGACTTATCTCTGAACTGCACAAGGAAGGAGTGGTGGATCACAGGTTAGTAGCCTAGGTAAAAATAACACTTCTGCTTCCTAGATGGGAGGTGAATCAGCAGTCCCCACAACTCCAGATGCTGCTTCTGACACCCAGATGGTTCCTTGGTGGTTTTTACCTTTTCCGAACAGGTGTGAAAAATCTGTTTGATGATGAATTGCACTGGGTTTCATGGTTGAGTTTTCAGTTAAGAAGAGAAACCCACTGATGCTTTTTCACCTGAGAAGCTTTGTCAGGGACATTAACATAACACAACAATTAACCACATTATCTTCCAGGTTCATTGTTTAAAATAGCTTTCTAAGTTTCAAAAAAAATATGCAGGGTTGAAGCAAGGACCTTAAAAAAACAATTCTTGGACATATTTTAATTTATATGTAGCTGAATACAATATAGTCCTGCAAGTGTCCATGTTGAGAGTGAGACTTCTCATCACAGACACTTCCACTTGTGTCTTTGAAACTGGAGTTTAAGTTCCAGTTTAGCTTAAACATGAGCTTTAAGTTTGGCATTCATTTCAATGGAGCTACATGTACGCAGGAAGCTGCTTACAGGCTTGACTAGCTTTCCAAAGCAGAACGCAAGAGGGACGTACTGAAATGTATAGTTTTATAATCATCGTACAAGCTGGGCATTTTTTCCTTTGAGTCTAAACTAATTCTGTGATGTAAGTACACAAGAGCAGCTACACGATCTCACACCAAAGGTCACTCTAGCCCTATTGTAGATCCCCATGGAAGAGTTAGGGAAAGCATTCAGGAATACTTTCCCAGAATACTCCCCCAGCTGACAATAATTTGTAATTCGGTGATGTTCTAAAACAGACTTAGAATTTTTGTACTTAATAGCCCTCAATGGATTTTTTTCTTCATGAACCAGTCCAGTTCCTTCCTGAACCCAGATCCCCCACATCCTGTGGAGAGCAGTCCTACAGCTTAACAAGATGCTGTGTGAAGAGTTGTCTCTGGGCTTGCTCCCTGATACTTTCACATGATGTCCTCTTGTTCTGCAAAAGTCAGTGAAGAATCACTACTTTTTCACTTACCCTGTATTGCTTATGATTTTACAGACTTTTATCATTACTGTCTATTCTCTGGAATGAAGAGTCCTAATCACTTAGCAGTTACCCAACAGGAGCTGTCCATACATCTTATCATCCATTATGCAGCCTGGTGCTCTTGTGTGGCTGACAATGTGATCTCAGAGTAGATTTAAGCTGTATAGCCAGATCAGCTCTGTCAGAAAGAGTTTCAGCAGTCCAGACAGGAACTTCCTACAGAACTTACGCCAGCTTTGATTCTTTTGTGGAAATTACAAAATTGATGATATTCTAAATGAGCGTCTCACTACAGGTCTTCACACTCTGCATTCTCCTGGGACGACAGGCAGAAATACACAGATCTTCAAAAGTAATACTGGGAGGACAACAGGTAGACAGGACCTTTCTACCATACTGTGTGTCAAAATAAGCACAAGAATATTTAGTTTTTTGAGAATCTACCACTGAAATGGCACAAAGTCACTTATTATGTCTAGTTTTATAACTTGCACTACATCAGGCTTTCATTCTATCTGTATTCATGCATTAGTTTCTACCTCATCCTTCTTTCACAAGCAGTTTGGGACATGTACAGCTCTCAGCTGCAAGAGGCAATTATAAGCTCCAACATAAACAAAAAAATTATTAACAAGTGTTTAATCACTCTCTGTATTCAATGGAACTTCTGTAGCCCAGGAACTTCACCCAGTCCTGCGAGTCTGACCGTGTCCTTTTTCCTTCCAAAGGGAGTCTAGCATTTTACACTGTCACTTCCCCACATCCTCAGTCAGCCTGGCCAAATAATTCCCTGATTACTTATAGTCTGGAAAGGAAAGGTATAGGTAGTGCATCATTATCCAAATGATAGCAGAAAATTGCTTATGATTTTACCAAAATGACATTCCCTAAAAATATTTTTAGTTCCAATCAATTCCATATCTTATGGTTAATAACACCTAATGTCTTTCCATTAGCAGATTGTGATCTTAAACCTATGCAGCTTTAACTAACTTAATAGGAAGATATGCCTAAGCCTTCAAGGTTAAAGTATTACAGAGCCACCATGCTGTGCATAAGGGTAAACCATTTAGGGGCTGTTTGTCTACTGGCAAGGAAGCAACATCAAGTGTCGGTCATCACATCTCAGTGCTGGTTTGCACAAGCCTGCATACAAAAATCATTCTGTCCCTTGTATCTGTTGAGCAGTAATGATGTAATGAACGTTTATATAAATATATGCTGGTAAGTTTTTATATATACGTCAGTACTAGTACTTTTGCCGTAGGCATTTAGAGGGAGTGGTTTGCTGTTAGGGAAACTTTTAACTGTGCTTTAAGAGATGTCTTTTAATGTATGTTTTAAAGCATTGATTTTCCACTAGCAGCCATGAGGCAATCTTTAATATTCTCCTATTCTCTTTTAGGATGCCCCAGGAACATGGGGCAATTTTTCAGCTTTTAGTTATATAAATATATGCGCCCAAGCATCCTGTTCTTGGTCATGACTCTGCCAGGGAAGGGAATAAATGACTGGTCCAGATCCCAAAGAGGTACCAGTCGAAATCAGAAGACTGAAGATAGATAGACGTGGGCAAGCAAACATACAAACTGCACCAGAACAACAAAATTATTTCTCTTGTTAGGCCATTATTATTCCTTAGGCCAAAATGCTTTGAAGAAATCAGTATGTGTTTTGCTGACATTAAAGTTTTTGAAGCTATGTCATTGGCTGTACTGATCACCAGTAAAATACCCACAGATCTTTTTTGTCATCTAGTGTTGCCATACAGTAGTTGGAGGATAAATGAATCCGTGGAAAGAGCTTTGGAAATGCTCTACGGCAGAACACAGATGTATTGTGTGCACAGCACATCTGACCAGTGCTGTTCAACATCTTTGTTGGCGACATGGACAGTGGGATGACGTGCAACCTCAGCAAGTTTGCCAACAACACCCAGCTGTGTGGCACAGTCAACATGCTGGAGGGGAGAGATGTCATCCAGAGGGACCTCGACAGACTTGAAAGACGGGCCTATGCCAAAGTCATGAAGTCCAACAAGGCCAAGTGCAAGGTCCTGCATGTGGGTCGAGGCAATCCCAAGCATAAATACAGGCTGGGCGGAGAATGGATTGAGAGCAGCCCTGAGAAGGACTTGGGGGCATTGGTTGATAAGAAGCTCAACATGAGCTTGTAGCACATGCTCGTGGCCCAGAAAGCCAACTGCATCCTGGGCTGCATCAAAAGAAGCATGGCCAGCAAGGCAAGGGAGGTGATTCTACCTCTCTAGTGTGCTCTGGTGAGACCTTACCTGCATCCAGCTCTGGAGTCTTCAGCACAAGAAGGACATGGGCCTATTGAAGCAAGTCCAGAAGAGGGCCACAAAAATGAGCACAGGGCTGGAGCACCTCTTCTATGAAGAAATGACGAGACAGTTGGGGTTGTTCAGCCTGGAGAAGAGAAGGCTCCAGGGAGACCTTATAGCAGCCTTCCAGTACTTAAAGCGGGCCTACAAGAAAGCTGGAGAGGGACTTTTTACAAGGGCATGTAGTGAGGGTAGTGGCTTTGAGGAGTAATGGCTTCAAACTTGAAGAGGGTGTATTCAGGTTAGATATCAGGAAAAAAAAAATCACTCTGAGGGTGGTGAGACACTGGTCCAGAGAAGTTGTGGCTACCCCATCCCTAGAGGTGTTCAAAGACAGGCTGGATGGGGCTTTGAGCAACCAGGTCTAGAGGGGGGTGTCCCTGCCCATGGCCAGGGGATTGGAACTAGGTGATCTTTAAGGTTCCTTCCAACCTAAACCATTATGATTCTATGATAGTTAAGGTGAATGTGATGAACACACCCAAACTATGTCCCCCACTCCAGGTCTGGGTGGGTTGTTTGCCAGGGAAACACTGAAGTTTCTTGAAGTATGCTTGAGAAAGGTCAAGAAAAGAACTGTTGAAATATTGAATAAAATATTTCAAGTATAGCTACTTGAATTTAGCCAGTAAACTCTGCTGAATTGCTTGTCTAAAAATACAATCTTTTGCATTAAAATTTAGTAACACTTAATTGTGCATTCTGGTCCACATTTTTGCAAGTAGCAGACAATGATAGACAAGAAATTTCACCTAAGCAGGAGGACTGCTTGTTGAAAAATGATTAGCCACTAGAGTTTCTTAATGGTGTGCCAGGATTGTGTTTTACAGACACTCTCCATAAGGAAGTGAAGCTGCATCAGCCAAAAAATCCCTTGGTAGCTTTCAGAGAACAGTAAAAGCATTAATTTTTTACTCTGTTTAGTATATACTTGGGAGATGGGTTTCAGCTAGGTGTGTGTATTGTTTGAAAGGTACAGGAGGAACCTATCTTCATCCTGAGCCAGTTTTTAGATATCTACAGCCAATACCAGGGAACGGGAAGAGGGAAAGAACAATATCACTTGCTAATGGGATTCTGAAGAGCCCTGCTCATAAATGCAGAAACAGGTCCCCATTTTTACTTATAGTTTCAGCAGGGTTATCTTACTAGACCTCTCTAGTGGTTTCCTTACACTGTGTACCATCTGAACTTAGTCTGTATGTTTTTTAAGTCAAGGGCAGTCTCTAATTAAATACTCCCCCTTCTAGGCTAGGACCACTGAGCACTATTTTAAGGCAAGTGATAAATTTAAAAATGCAGAAGATGATGATTCTTGGATAAGATGATTTGCAGCCATTTCATCTGGATTATCTCTGCATAAATTTGTTAATAAGAAAGCTAACGTTTTATACTTTAGAATATCTTCCCTTTTTCATACACAGGAGCTCATTAATGGAGGTTATGTACTTCCAGTGGAGGCCTGTATTGCCATTAATATGATGATTTCCAGGGAGCAACCAGAAACATTGCACAGGTAGTCTCGTGTAACAGAAGGAGAAATGTTAAAGTGGAAGCTAAACCCTTGTGGACAGTCCAGTCACATGGATTTGTTTCACTTCTACCCACTGCATTAGGGACCTCACAAGACAGTTCATTAGGCTCTTACAGGATGGCTGCTTGTGGTGGGAAAGGAAGCAAAATACCTTTGGGAACTGCAACCTTGCAGCATCAGGGATCACTGTACTATCAAGCTAGGGACACTTGTACCTGTGGCTGTATCCATTGACATGGTTTTGTTGTTCTTTGCCTTTGAGAAGAAATCAATGGCTGCATTATTGTTTTCTGAACAATATTTATCTTCAGCAGTTTTAAACCGAAGCCCGTGGAAGGCAATTAACACTGGGTGTGGTGAATTTGGGTATGGGGCCAAACATCTGTGCCACCCAACAACAGAAGAATGGGTACACGCTGTTGTCTGCTGCTTTTGTGCTCAGGTGGAAATCTTGTAGATAGTTTGCACACATGGGCAGGACAAAACATGGCAGGAGAAGAGGCTGCCCTGAGATTACCTATGGCTATAACCACTTCAGTTTAATCCATTGTAGCCAGAGTGTTAGAGCCCATCCTTGGTTTCCAATATGATCCATGTGCCAACAGTTATTAAATTTTCATCTTAAATTAACATGGATCATCTGACTTTGTCAACTATAGGACCGAAATCCTAGTTTCATGACTCCATTTTGAAGGCCAAATTAGAGACCCAATCCAGAGATAACTGCCAGGCTTAGCTTGTATACAGGGGTCCTTGTATTCTCCCATGTCCACATTTCAGTCGTGGTGGCTGGGCTCATGTGTCCACCAAGGGTTGGCATTGGAGCAAGCCACAATTATGGCAGCACATTCACTGCCAAAACAGATGTCCCTGTCTCCTCTGTGAGGATTTGGTCCACAGGCCAGAGCCAACCCACAGGCCTCCAGTTGGCCTTTGTGATTTAGACCTTTCAAAAAGCTCTAATTAAATAAATAATTGCTATATAATGAAGTAAAAGCTCTGGCCTACAGTTATTTGAAGAAAGACCTGAAAAAAACCTTACAGGTTTAATTGAAATTTAGGAGTATAATAAGGAAATATAAACCTGTTTCTGACACAAAGACCAGGAAAATGCATGAGGACTTTAAATAAACGAGAAGATATAAAATGGTCCCTTCAGACCAGAAAGTAAAGATAACGTAGTGGAGGGAAAAAAAAAAATCCCTTAAAAGCCTGCAGGGAAGAAGGAAATGCTCTAAATTCTTCCCTGGTTAAAGTGTTGCAGCAGAAGGGGAAGATCCTGACCAAAGGGACACAGAGGGTCCTGCATTTGACATTTATGAGTGGGAGGCAGCATTACCAGATGTTCATAAAAGTGCAGCTTCCAAATTGAGTTCCATGAAGCCAAATATCTCATTTCATTTGGTTTTCTGTTTCCCCTATTGACTGAGCTACAGCAGGATCTACCAAGAGGATAATCCCATACTGCAGGGGGCTGGAGTTTAGCAGCTAAGAGGGCTTTTCCGTCTCTGACTGCAGTTAATCTTCAAGCTTTTATGTGACAAAGTACAGGAGACTGCAAGCTGCGGATGGATGTATCTCCACATATGCCCTATCTACAATCCCATGTCAACCCAATGCAGCGAACAGTCAGACCTCACTGGGAGAAAATGAGCTCAGGTACCAAATCAAGTCAGTACGATATTTTTCTTGGCTTTTCCCTGTTGTCTGGAGTGGGGCATCTGGAGGAATTGGACTTCACCCACACCACTTTCCTCAGTGTTTCCTTAGTATCTGTTATCCTCTCTCTCTGGGCAGCAGGTTAGAGATATTAGTGCTCCTCAGACTTCATGTAAGAAGCAAAGACACTCTCAATTTCTGGATCCCACTCCAGAGGTCTGGCTCCTAAATGTCAAGCATTGCAGCACGTTACTTCTGGGCTCTTAAATTTATTTTCAAATATGACCTTAAGCAACTCTGAGACCTAAGCAGTGGTCTTATTTACCAGCAAGGCAGATGGCCTCAGTATCTTTTACTACCTGATCTACAAGGGACATATTAAAGCACTTGGTGTGGCTTTACATCATGTGGAAGCAAGCAAATGATTTCGCTGGTGCAACTCCACACCCTTAAAAGCCAGAGCAGCCACACACACAGACCCCACCATTTCCCCCTGCTTTTCTTTCCCTCACAAGGAGGGAGGATCCCAAGGGGACCTTCTTACTGGGAGTCAAATAACACCTACAGCCTTGACACGACTAGCTGCACTGAGGCTACTGTCATCCCAAATTCCTTTATTGTAGCCCATTGCAATTAAGCATGTGTGCATATGCACATACACATATGTATGACACAGTGTGCTTGAAAACATCTTCCTTTGTGCATTGCTAGTCCCTAGGTCATAGGATTTAAACTCTCTTCTGCCTCTCTAAACAGACACTGTTCCCTGTCATTTTTTCTAACAGCTGTGGGCTGCATCCTGCCAGCTGTTTGGTAGATGTCTGGATCAGCTGTTAGGGCTGCGTGTCGGCTGGAGCTGGAATGGGGCCTCTTGGCTCAGCTACAAATGTCCTCACGTATCTTGGTTAGAGCTACTCCTAAACAAGACTTGCATTAGCCCTCAAGATGAAGGAATGAGTTTTGCAGTGAATTAATCATCTCCATGGGAAAACCAAGGAAAGGAAAAGAATCACTAAGATGATGGATTGCTCTGAAAGTGAGTTTGGATTGTGTGTGTATGTGTCACCACAGATGGATTTCTTGCATCTGTGCAACAAATGTTATGTATTTCAGGTAGGAACCCTGGTTTGTCAAAGTCTAGCAAAAACAAGGTTGGTGGAGATTTGGTGCTGAATTTTCAAATCCAGTGAAATGAGACTGGTAATGATATTTTCAACAGCCTTAAATCACCTTAGTTTTTTACATGCATTCTTTGCAAACCAGGATTGCAGGCTAGTCAGAGAAAAATGGGGAAGACGACTAACGGGGGCAGAAGGCAAAATGGGACCTTTACAATGTTAACCTGATGAAAAGTATAAAATCCAGGCCAGAGCTGTAATTACTGAGAGCACAGGTGAAGCAGGCCAGCTACATGCTCCCCGCGATACTGTGGGACTCCACCACTGTGGAATTCACCAGGTACCAAGAAACAGCATGTTGTTGGACAGGTAGCCTGGAAAACACGAATCGAGCACAAGCCACCGTGGTGACAGTTTTTGATGACAGTTTAAATCCCACCATTCTTAATAACTTTGCTACTTTACCAATACATCCACTTAATGTGCTTTTCCTAGAGCTGCAAACTGACTCCCAAGGCCTCCCCAGGTGTCTAAAGCATCGTCTGTCAACTCTCCAGCTGTCAAAACATGTAGCTTCACCTCTGACAGCTTCTTTGATGCAGTTTAAAAACTGTCAGTGCAAAACTCCATGGCATCTTGGAAAATGGCAATGCAAGGACTGCAAAACCTATGCTCAATGCAATATGAATATCAGTAACCAAGGACTGGCTCCCTCAAATTCAAACTAAATTATTCATGTCTCTGTGTCCTCATATTATTTACATTCATTGCTAGGAAGAGGTGAAAGGAGTCACTGCCTCCCATCTAAGAGCTGGAAGTTGCCTTCAGATTGCAGGCCATCCCATAGATATAGCAGAGCAGCTCCTAGTCAGACGCACCAGCACTTGTCCATCCCCGGTCTGTGGGTTTCATGACAGAGGTATGAGAGCGGAGAGCTCCCATCTCTGCCCTGCTGGGACTTACTTCAAGGGAGAGGGAGGCTGGGGATGAGCAAGCCTGGGAGGGAGTAGGCTGGGGATTCCTCTTCCATTTTTCCTTTCTCTTGTCTTCTAAAATGTAGATGCATACTACTGTGCCTGTGCCAACACAATCCGCCTCTGAGCAGAGCTGAAAGCAGCAGCAGCACAGCCCCATTTGGGTGCACACGTGCATCTGAGAGTTACCGCCTGCTGGAGCCCGTGCGTGCTGGTGTTACCCACATCAATGAGACAGGTCAGTCAGAGGCACGCCAGCTTGTTCTTTTCCCTCTGTCTTCACTGTGCAATGCAGATGTGGCATTTCTGCCAGGGGCAGCATTCTGCATGGACAAAGCAGGGTGGAGCACGTGTCTTCACCGCTGGACAGAGATGAGAGACATGGTTAGCAGGAGACAAAAGAGGGGAAAAAAAGCTCTGCTCTCTCCATTTCTGATTGTTTTCTTCTTGTGGTGGTGCTGGCTGCTGATTTATGTCTGTCTGTCTTCAAGCTCTTGTAGGCAGGGATTGTTTTACCCTCTGTTCTTGTGCAGTGCTTAAGACCTCAGCCACACTATGCTATCACAACAATAGTAATGATAGTGGGATTAAATATGAAGCTTTAGTATGCTACATATCAAGCAAGCCTATGTTCCTGAAGAAATCACCAGTGAATGCCTGTGCAGAAAGATCTATGTGAACCTGGTAAGTATTATTCGAGCAAGAAGGGACCTATGGAGAACTGACTTGGTGGAAAGCAGTATAGTAGCAAAGCCCACGCATGTGGCCAGAAGCAAAACAAAGAGGCTCTGGGAGTTGAATAAAGCCCATTGTTTTCCTTCCACCATATTTTTTTTATTTTATATTTGTTTCTAGTGGCAGACACACAAATGTGAGAGGCCCTTTTCAACCTCAGTTATGTCACAGACAAAGCAATTGGATAGAGATGAAGGGAAGGATGATGCCTCACAAGCAAGTCCAGTGGCAATTCTTCACTTCCCAGTAGGACAAGTTTTAAATCTAGAGGCTATATACCTATACGTGTGTGGGTGCACATATGAAAAAGAGATATTTCAGGTGCTTTCCTTTTATGCAACCATGAGCTCTATCCAAGCGTCTGCTGGATCAGAGCCAGCCGAGTGAAAGAATGTAATGAGGAAACATGCAGAGGATGATGCTTTTAATCCTGGCAAACTTCTCATTGTTCTGATTTTCTCAGCCCTGAACCCTCCCAGCTAGCATTTATCCACTTATCGTCTGCTCACAAAATGAGCTTTCCCCCAGTTCTTCAAAAGACAAACCTCTCTTCCACAACGAGACCCTAACTTTGATCTCCGAGCTCTGCAGGGCACTTACTCAGACAAAAGTGCATGCAGAGATGTCCACACCTGCTAATGCCTTAAAATTCCACATCTGGTTATTTCATACTACATCAGACATATTCCTCCGTCTCTCACTGCCTCTTTCTCTCAGAGCTGGCACTCCCGGTTCCTCGGCGTGCAGAGCACAGCTGAACCAGCGGTACGGTGACTTTCTGATTTTAATGCCTGGATACCACTGCCATTTCCCCCCTATTTATTAGCACTGGTTTTCTGCAATCTCAAAGGGGACTGCTGTAACACGCTGCTTCTCCCTCCCTTCCCCACCACGTTTGTGCATATTGTCACTCAAGGGTTTGAAATCTGGGTGTTAGATCAGTGTGTGTCAGGAACAGGTATCCGTCAGCTTTTTAAACAGTGACCAGAAGGACATTGTACTTGCAGCTGAACAGTTTGAATGGGAAAAAAAAAAAACGTCCTAAAGCAAAACCAAAAAAAAGTTTGGGTGAAAATGCACATCCTGACTGTGAACAGAAGGGCATTAGGGTACTTTCCTATATGTCAGCTAGTTCCAGAAGATAAATGCCAACTTTCACTGAATGAAACAGAAGTGCTTAAAGACAGCTAAGGAGCCAGGGGTGGGTGGCCTAATCCTTCAGCTCTTTCTTCCAAGTCTCCGTAAGTGTTCCCACTCCTGTGGTTTTTAGAGATTTTCCTTCGAGACTAGTCAACAGCCTGATAGCGTTTCATTATCAGGTGTTTTCTCAATGTCTCCTGTTACCCTCAAAAAACATAATAAGACCGATTTCTTCTCTCTTTCTTTTTTTCTCTTTGCACACAGCCTCCAGTCACACATTTTCTTCTTGTGTCCATTAGAGGCTGGCAATGGCATACTTTTGGTAAACAATCGTTTACATGACTTTCTACATAAATCAGTGGCATTTAATAATTGCATAATTAATCTGTCATGTCTCTGAAATCACATTCTCTTCCTTGAATTGCTGTTTTCTAGTACCTCCCTTAGTGAGGTGGCCATTGCCCAGTGAAATTTTCCAAATTAAAAAAGCACCAAACCCAGAATGTTTCAAGAAATAGTCACATTTATAGGTCTTTGTTACTTCCCTATTATGACTGTAGCTTCACATCTAAGTTTTTGCCCACCCTCATATTTGCACTCCTGTTGGCACACTGACTCCTGATTTGAAGATCAGTCCCGAATTTGTTTCTTTGCCAGTTCTGAGACAGTTTTCCACTATATTCTCCAAGACTTCAAGTGGCACAGTCATCTCAACAGCTGGTCCTCTGAATGCACTTTCATTTAGACATGTGTTTTTCCAACTGCTTTGAATAAAAAACCAACACCTTTTGCAGGAAGTCTTAGGACAATTTTATGCTGTGCTGCCCCAGTGGCATGTCATTTAAAAGCAAATAAAGATCAGGCTGAACACTGAAAGCGCTCTTATTTCTGCCATTTTGTTTGCAGCTGTGGGAGTGGTATATTTGTTTCATTTTTATATTTTTGCAGTCATTCCATGGATTGTCTTATTGACACTTATGTGCCACCACTGGTCAGTGAGCTACAAACCAAATATGTCAATCTAAATCAAATTTCTATACATTCATCTTTTCATATGCTTTGTTCTTCTGGAAAGAACTATTCTTAAACACACCACAGAGTTACCTTTATATCTTTCTTTTATTGCTTAGAGTACTTCCAAAAGTTTGATATTTTAAAATTACTGTTATCAGGAAGGGAGATAAAATTACATAAATAAAATCTTTGTAACTCAGATGTGCTAGAAGAAATACTGCAGCTCTGACAGCAGGTCATCTGTGTGAGGACACAGTTATAAAAAGAAATCTTTCCTAACTAGCTCCAGTACGATCCACCTATGTGAAACTCTCAGGATTGAAAAAAAGCATTTTTCTCCCTGTCAGAAAAGCACTAGAATACAGTCAAGCACAAGGGTTTTCACAGGTATTGACTCACAAAATCTTTATCTTGGAAATTATAAAAATACACTTATAAGAGTCTCACACTTGAAACGTTTTGACTGAAAATGTGAGCAGTTCCTGGAACTGGGGATCTGCTCCTCTCTCTTACCAAAGCAGGTCTTCAGTCTCTATTCAGAGCACTTTTCTTTCACAGTGAAGCTAATGACACAGCCTGGTCTCTACCCAGAGGGAATCCAGTCCTGCTCACAGATGGCAGAGCAAAGAGCAATGGGTTCTTCTTGACCTACACTGACAGAGGTGTTGGGTGATGGGTTCCCACAGGTTACCTGGGGTAGGTTGGACGTATCACATTTCTGTGTAGGAACTGGCAGAGCTCTCCCTGGGCAGGACAGATGGGTGTCAGCAGGAGCTGACAGCTCTGGAAGAGAAAGTTTGAGCTAGAGTTTGTTATGCCTTTGCTAAAGGAGCTTAACTCCGAGATGAGAGTGACAGTGAGCTGATAAGGATGAGCAGCTTGTCTTCTGGAGCAAAGTAGGGTTTGTTTTTTATCCCCTTTGCAAATGCACACAAAGGAGAAAGGTGTTGCAAATCAGCTGGTGGAGGGGCAGAATTACTTGCAGAAGATCTCATTGCAATAACAGAAGATACATTTCAGTGGATGACCAACTGCCTCCCTGGCTACCACTAATCCTTTGTAACTCAAGAAAACCTTCCTTGTTTATATTTACCTTAACTAAATGCTTATCAGTGGGAGAACAACTCCTGAGGCATCAGCCAGCCTCCTGTTAAAGGCTGCACACGGCGCTGTGGCTGGGGATGAAAACACAGACTACAAGGCTGTCAAAAAAGCCAAGCCAGAGTAGTCAGGCATCAAAGAGTTTGGGACTCTTCTGGGAGCACCCTATTCTACAGATCACACTGACTGTACACAGAAAGCAGTCTGAAAGCAGGGAAAGGCCTCAGCAGGAGGGAGATGAAGATTTGCCATTCCCTCCTCTATAAACTATTGTTACACTTCAGGGATCTTTGATCTCACTACAAGGGATGGAAGGGAGGGAAGTACTGGGAGGACTCTTTGTTCCTCTTAATGCTATCTCAGTTCTTCATCTGAGATGCACCAACAAGTTTAATTCAAAGACAAATCGTGTGAACTCCATGTGTGTTCCTAGCCCCAGAATCAAGGATATTCTCAAATGTGAACAAATTACAAAGCACCATGGGAAAAGGGAGTGAAGTTACACTGCTGTTAGCAAAGTTATAACCTGATACTCTTAATTTTAATAGCCTCATATTGTAAGTCCTCCCCAAAACTAACATCTTTGATGCAGACAGAAGACAGACAGAAATGCTTTTTTATCTAGTCAGTTCCCCCTGATGTGGTGGGAGTGGCAGTGATGTCAGTGTAATGCCTTGAAGAATAATAATGAAGGTTTAAAAAAATATTGTAACACAAAGAAATGCAGTACTGTGACCACAGCTGGTCTACAGCTCCTTACCCACTGTAGAAGATTGGGCAGGGAAAGCAGGGGGGAGGGGTTTTTGCTGCATTTTCCAGAGCCCGTAATCAAGATCATGACAACAAAAGGCTATGAACTTAAATACCAATGTAGGCAAACCTGAGCAGCAAAGTTCCTGTTTCTGTTCCTGTGTGAACCTTTCCACATAGACCAAGATGACCAGACACTAAACCCATCAGCTGTATGAATCAGTTGCATTTACATATGTGAGTCTGCGCCCCCTCTTCACACACTGTTGCAGCTAGGGCAAAATTTAATGAGGCGTCCTGTGGCCTTGCTCATGCTCCATGTCCACTGTGCCAGACACTCGCTGTGAGCCAGCCTTCACAGGCATGTGGATGGTACGATGGGATTGGAGGATGATGGCTGCTGAGTAAGAGACACCTAGCAGCATCTCATGTCTGGTACAAGACTCAGACTGCAAACTAGCATTGTGGCCATCTGACCTTATGTTACTATTTCACACCTGAGAAAAGATACCTGAACACATGATGTGCGTGTATATGCTGCAAACACACTTGGAAAATAGTTTTTTTCCATCGACCACTCGGGGTCACTTCAGAGAAGAAGCACTGGAGAAAGGCAGTCTGGGCATTTGCAGCTGTTTGCAGAAACTGGTAGGGCTCAATGGTGTAATAAGCTCCTAGTTTTGCAAGTTGTGGAAAATCCCACATGAGCTTCTAAGCTTCTTCCATTTCTATTGACTGGTGAGAACACAGGTTACCAAAACATGGCAAAAAGGGCTTGATATGATTCAGATCAGCAGCTGATGTTCCCTAAAATTTGTAAAGGGTTGGATTCCTGCCTAAAAAAATAAAATAACCCGGGTCAAGCCTTATTCTTGTCCTTTCATGGATATACTAGACCTCTTGAAGAGAAATTAGGTGCTTGTTTTAATCAAATCAGTGGTTCTTTTTGGAGCTGTGATTTCAGATGTGTCCTTTGCCTCAGAGAGGTAAAGGAGTCGTGTTCGTATCATCAAACTTCAGACACCTAAGTAAGATCCTCAGAGGAACGTTCAAACTTCCATTGGCCATAGCAGCAGCCTCAGCTCCAGAATTACAGTTAGCAAGTATATATCCCATTAGGTGTAAATGGCCTTGAATTGAAGGAAATTTGCAACCCACAAGGAGCCTAAATGAAACAATCCCAAGTTACAGATACACTTATGCAGCGTGAATCTAACTGCAAATCAATGTTTGGATCTTCATGAGCGGCAACTGAGCTAATAAGGACAGTTACCAAGGTAACAAGTATGGGACTTTGCTTGTTAAAAGAAAGCAAATTTTATCATCAATAGTATACTTGAGGGTGGGGGGGAAGTGTGCCTGATATGAAGAGGCACCACAGTTCTCCATGGAGAAAAAGGAAGAAGCCAGCTCTCTCCCACTGATATTGGTAGGAAGTGATTTTGTCAGGGTATGGTGGGATCACTTTCCCGATCCCTAGCTGCACAGGTGCTTTAACTTGCTGGCACGTACCTGGAATCACTGGAAGACCTATGGCCAACAGCTGGCGCCTTTAGAACCTGTTATTCCCTTTGCTACTTCTGCTGAACTAGAGCTTTCTGAAACACTATGAAGTAATTCCCAACAGTTGTGAATCCTGCATAATTCATTTATTCATGTGCCTGTAAAAGGCATTAAAATTTAAGAGTCTGAAATAAAAATGAGTGTAATTGCACCTGGTTTTAGATTCCTTCCCATTCTGCTCCACCATTTCATTTTTACTGCCATTTAAATGGCACAATGTTTAATTGAAAGTTCTGAATTGCTGATTGCTGTTACAATGCAACTTCTCAGTAGGGAAAAATACACCCTTTGTAAATTATTTGGAAATGAAGTGGTATCTTTGCTATGCACAGTCTCAGATTCGGATGTGGAAAGCCAGAATTAGAGCTGTGATAGTGGCTATAATTTCTGGCTTAATGAAGATTCATAGGACTGGTTTTAGTGAGCAAACTGTGTGAACCCTGTGAGAACTCTGGCATGTATGGGGACACACAGTACATGTTTCAGCAGAGCTCTTCCCATGCTGGATTAATTAGCAATTAGTAGCCTTTAGAAATTTATTAACTTGATTAATCACAATTTCAGAAATGGAACATGGCAAATTTCTGCAAAACATACAATTAGACATAAATCAGCCATAAGGTAACTTGGGAAAGCTGCATATCATAGAACTTATGAAACCAGTCAAAGGGCTGTTGGTGACACCACATGAGTGATGCTCTACATACGTAGCCAACATTATAAGGCAGTACTCTGCAAAATGCTATACTCGAAGGCAATAAGGTAGCCCTCCCCTTGCAACAGTAGGAAAAAGGAGGTGAGGCCATCTGAGAGATTTCATGCTACCAGCAAAACATCCAAGATCAGAGTGCTAAATGGTGAGTTTATACAGTGATCCTAGTATGCCACCTCCAGAGGCTTTGAGCAATGAGAACAGCTTTCCCAACAGTGCAGTGGACTGTGGATCAGGCTCCTTTCTGCCAAATATCAACTCTAGTGAGAATTGTACATGTTTTGGAATCAATTGTAAGGAATGATGAACCGTAAGACTCAAAGGCTACTCTCAAAATAAGAACTATCCAGTAGGGACAATTGGGATGAAATAGGTAGTGTTTGTGCTCAGGATTCCCTTCCCACTCCTGTTATTATTATGATGGAATGCAGAAGATTGGGTTGGTTTTTCATTTCATTCAGGACCCAAAACTTGGGACAACATTTGCAAAAACAGTAGAGCTGAACCCTGAGCTGGTTTTCAAGTTGACTCTAATTAGTCTTTGGTTTTGATCATTACTTCATCCTTGCTAAATTTGTGCCTGAAAAAAAAAGCACAAAACTCAATGCATATCAGTTGTTATGCATTTTCTTTTTAAATTTAGAAATATTGGGTTCACCTGAATACAAACCTGATGGAGAGGGCACAGGAGGTGATATTTCTTGATAACATCTCTGGGAAATAAAACTGCTGATAGTTTCGCATAGCTCTAGTTTCCAGCCACTGTTACGTTTTAATGATATGATCAATAACCATATAGATAGAAGGGACATTTCCTACCACACAAAATACAATAGCTTGAAACATGAGAAGTGGTTTCTGCATCCCTTTAACTGGTGGTTAACCTCATCAAATTACTGCACCTGCCAAGGCTGTGAGAACTAAATACAGCTGGTGTCAGCGTCTGGCCAACTGAACCAACCCTATGTTAATTGGAGCAGATGTAAGCAACCACATAGTAGACTTTGGCATGACGTGATGAGACTGTGCTTCATCACAAGCTGGAGTGATTGGTCCCGAGGTGCAGAAACCAGGGCAAGATACAACTAATTGCTTCTTTCTCGTTGCTGAATCCAGCACTGACAAATCCACAAAATCAGGGAGTAATTCAGGCTGGAAAGGGCCATGTCCAGGAAGCTTCAGGAGGACCAGGAGGCTACTTTCACCTCAAGGCCTCTCAGAGCAGTTGAGTTGTCAGGCTGAGACAAGGAAAGAAGAAAGGGTCGTAGGGGATACCTTGTCTATGCATCCCCTAATCAGAAGCACTGAGCACACAGAATAAAGCAACAGCGCTGTATCCCACGGGACAGAGGGCAAAGTAAGTCAAGACTCAGAAGTGTAAGAGCAGAGAAACCACAATGTTGGAAACTAGTAGGCAAGGACAGTTTTGAGAAGGAATGTGATGAAGAAATTAAATAGATAAGCAGATATACTTTGAGGAGAGACCCTGTCTGGGATGCTGCTTTTATTGTGTTTGGTTTTGCTTTTTTCAACAAAGGAGCTTGCTTGAAAATGAAGCAAGAGGGTGAAAGAGAACAAGAGGAGAACTCCTGCATACCTCCCTTTCTTTCCTTCCATGCTTTACCCCTAAATGGCCTGTACTAATTCCTTCAGCAAGCACCACATAAAAGACTAAGCCAGTGAATGGTTCCCTTCTTATAAGGAGTTTCTCCTGAACCTCTTGCACAGTCCCAAGAATATGTTACTTGTCCTACACTGAGCACGAGATGGCCAGGGGAGGGATGCTGAGTTAGACAGACCTTTATTTTGACCCTGCATGGAGTTCAACTCTCATTGACTCCTCTGAGAGCTCATCATATTTACATTTTTGAAGCCTGGAATAGAAGCCTCTTAATGAATATAAGGAATGCAGCCAGCCTGTCCCTCTTCCTCCAGTGCTGCATAGTTTCCTATAATATTTTGTTGGGCTTTATTCAGATTTAAATGGCATGAATGTAAGGTTACCAGATCTCTAAAGTACCCTCAGTTCTACAGAAGATGAGAGAATGAATATACGCTTACACAGCAACCTGCACTCACAAAACATACAGGCACATACATGGACATGTAATGCCTTCTACCAGATGGTGAGAATTACATGGTTACCCTGTTTGTGAGATGTATCCTTTTATGTATATGCAGATTATGTAGAGATATTAGGTATAAATTATATAGACACAATGGTAGATAGTTCACCCAAGTGTTTTTTTTTGTTTTTGAATTGGAACCACTAAGCAGTCATCCGTGCATAACTTTCTTCCTCTGGCCACATATACAACAGGGAGTATGCATAACACGGATCTGAATCCTTATTGCCCTTCCCCACTCTTCTCACACAGAATCCCATGACCACATTGTTTACAGTTAAAAGATTACTCAACACTATTTTAATGTCTAACTTTTTATGAATGCTGAGGCTGTAATTACTTCTTCAGAACAGGAAAATCTTCAGGATTATGTCTCAGATTGGAGAGATGCAAATCACTGCAATGTGCTTATAATGTGACACCTAATAACAAGGATATTATTTCACAGATTGCCACACTTAGGTCAGAACAATGTCTAAATGAAGTATAAGACACATATGATGGGACCAGACAACCTCTTGAGGTCCCTTCCAACAGGAATTATTCTATGATTTATGATCTTTCTAATTTTGGGGGACAAACAACTTAGCTGGGTGACTGCAGCATGAAAACTGAAGAATAAAGCTTTTCCTTGCATATCTGTCTCCTCATGTGGCTCCCAGTATTTTCTTCACTCTCTTTTTCTACTCTCCTGCAGAGTAATCTTGCAGGTTTTCTTAACTGGGATTTCTCAGGTAGAGAAGATCTATAAGAAATTTAAGTTTCATGACAAGTTTGGTGATAAGTTTCTCTTAGCTGGTCTGAAGCTATGATAGGACAAGTTAATGATTTTCCACCTTCAGCAGTCAGGAATCAAGAGGAGAGCCAAATTCTCAGATGCTTATTTCTGCTCCACATGCCCACCTTTGGTGTAACATTGGTACCATCAGTGCAGGAAGCAGCTCGGGTTGCTCTGCACTACAAACAGCTCTGTGCCCCCTCTCCAAACTGACACCTTAGCGGTCACACCTAAGTTTTGTCTATAAATCTCAGCCACGTAAGGTGGTTAGACCACAGTAGAAGAGGAAGTTTCTTAATTCACAGTCATGAGACAAAGTCACATTCTGGCATGTTTCCAGAAAGGCCATGGATAAGTATAGTGTTACAGTCCTTTTCATTTAAGGTGTTAACCAGCAACATGAGAAACCAACCTGTGTCTAAAGCAGGTTGGTTAAACTTTCCAGGCTGACCTCAGGCCACCAGATGAAAAAGTCCAACATTTTAATATCACAGAAATTTCAAACCTGCCACCCAGTTTCTGCCTACCCTGAAGGCACCTAAGTTTTTTTGCAGGGAAGCCCCTCCAGCAGCTACATTTCTTTTTCTAGTGATGTGAAAAGTGACCTTGTGATCCGCAAAACCTCATCTACATTCACAGGTTGTATACCACTCTCTGTCCCCACACCTCTGAGGCCCAAGATGGTGAGCAGTCTGACAGCAGTCCTGGCACCACTTCTGTCCTCCATGACCGAGTTATTACAGCCTGTCTCCGCCTCAGGAGAAACATGACTTTTCACTCCTCCAGACCAAAGCAGGAACATGATATCATGACTCAGCTTTAGGAGAGTTCTTGAGTCACCAGACTGTTATTTTCTCTTCCTGAGGCTGTAGAACTTTGCATAATGTAAGAAAGTATTCAGAAGGCCACAGGGAGTAAGGCAAAGATGTCCTAACAGTTGTGGTCCTTAATGGAGTTAGTGGGGTCCAGATGCTGCCAGTGTGAAGAGTGGTTCCAGACAAAGTGGAAATCTTCCAGTAGAAGAGCTGTTATTTTCAGACGCTCACTTTGAAGAAGGGAGACTTAACTCTTAAGCGCTGCTCCAAATCAAGCAGAGGTTGGATTTGAAGCACCCCTGTCCACGAAGAGCTGTCTTGGCCTAGCTGAAAAAACAGTTTACGTTTCTCTTACTTCTGGCAGCTATTTTGGAGTGGCAGAGTTAAACCTAGGCTCCTTCTTACTGTCTTTTCAATCAGCTCAGCAGCTAGCTGAGCATACAGCATAGCTTGCTCTCTATTCTTGTTCACACTCCTGTAGAGAGAGCAAGTAGGTGAACTGGTTTCAAGTCTCATATGTAAAACCAGAAAAAAACATCTCATGGATGTTGAGAAGGAAAAAAGTGATGTGACCTTGCACTATAATAGTGAAGACCGTGTAGGTACCTAGAAGATGAAGAAATTTCTTGGGTTTTGCTGTGTAAGGACTAAGTGATGTTACCTGGGTAGATAGATACTCATCTAGTACAAGTTCAGACTACTTGAAGAGAAGAAAAAACTTAATTCATGTTACATTAGTATGTTTGTGCTATCCTGTGAGGAATTACTGGCCTGTAAAGAAAAGAAAAGTAGGAAAAAGTACTTATCAGATAACATTTATTAAATGTTAACACAATCTTACGCAAGCATTGATTAATCTCAAAATAATCCAACATTAAAAATCTCAATTCAGCTTAACAAATAAGTATTTTTTATTTTGTTGACCCAAACTGTAAATAAAATGTAGCAAGGTGTCTTTTGTCAGAACTGGATTTTCTGTTACACAGCTATTTCCACAGGGAATTCCTGGCCAGTGCTGTATATAAACTAGGAAAATCTCCATCAGTAGTCATGGCTCAGGTATCTAAGCAGCAACCTGAGCAATCTTAGCCTCTTTTAAACCTGTGTCTAGCCTAAACCTGGGAAGATTCTTATAATTTTAGAAGAAATAAGCCAGAATGGAAGTTCCAGCTGCAAATGAACTTGTCTATTACAAAACTTTTTTGCTGTGGGTCACACTAAGAAAATAATAGAAGAATAAGAATAAGAATAAGAATAAGAATAAGAATAAGAATAAGAATAAGAGCAACTCTAAAAACTGTTAGAATTGCATTTTAGTGCTGCTAGCAGCTGGTACAGCAAGCGAGATAATCAGGGATAGAAACATGTCATCAAAATAACGTTAGCAGCTTTTGCTGGACTGCTTTTTTCCAGATGCCACAGAGCTAAATGACAGTTGCTAAATATTAGAAAAGGGAGAAAAATTGAAGTTGTGTAGTTTTCTAAGCAGTCAGCACACTATTTTCTTTACAGCAGTTTTGGCACAGTAATGATCAAAGCACAGGTAAAAAAACCCAGAACCCTACTGTAATCAGATCGTAGATTTGTTCAGAACATAGAGAAGTTTTGTCAGAACAGATGGACAGGGATAGTAAAAGCTACATGAGCAGATTATAAAGCAACGATGCTACTGACTTTTAATGGACTTTAAACTCCTGTCTTCTGCAGATGCAACCTTTTCTCCATGCTGCAAAATGTATCAATTTACAGTGCACAATGTGGGCAATTCCACAACATCCAGTAACATTGCTCAAAACACAAAAGCCTTTGAATGAAACTTGTCAAGTGTGACTACCCTGTGTAGTTGGCTTTTAGTCATGCTAAAGCAGCACTTAGAGCTGCATTTGCAATTAGAAGTGTCTACGGATAATGTGATTACAGTCTCTGTAGAAAGGGAAAAGGAACGAGAAAAAAAAAAAAAATCACATTCAAGACTAATTCTCTCTTGACTGATGAGGGTGTAAAGGTCTGGCAGGTCTGGATAACAGACAGCCACAGTAGCTCAGGGTTGAGTGTAGATGTCAAACAAGTAGCCATGGCATTGTTACAGTCTTATACTAGAAAGTCTATATACAGCCTTTATAGCCTGAAGCCCAGCTATGAATCAGCCTCCTACTGATTTCAAAAGGAATCGTAAAAGCACTGGCAGTGCTGAGTCTGAGTGAGTCAAACAAAATCACAAAGGAAACCCCTGACAGAATGGAAGTTGGATCACTTCTATCCTCATGCAATGCCTTCCTCCATGATCACCTTTCTTCTTTAAAGATGATTATTAATAATCTTAGAGATGAAAATATGTTAACACAACAAAGATGTGTCATATGCCCTGAAGATTTACAGTTTAAGGACCACATCTTATGGTTGGATCAACATTGGAATAGCCTATGTGTTCAAAGGGTTCTATATGTATTTTTATTGCCAAGACAACAAGCTGCATTTAAAAAAAAAGCACAGCAAAACTTGTAGACAAAAATATATATGTAAGAAATTTTTCATAGGCTTTGCTCCAGAAAGATTACAATGGCCATCCAATGTAAAAATGTTCACATGGTACTCAGTCCATTAATTTGTCGCAAATCAACTGTATGTACTACAACACATCTTTTGGAAAGATGCCCAGTCTTCATGTCAAGTGTTCAGGAATCTACCACAGAGCACCACTGAGTGTCCCGGGGATTGATACCACCCTCAGTTCCACAGAGAGGTTTCCATTGTAAATTTCTTGGTTATAAAGCCTAATAATATCCGATAGCCACTTTGTCTTATCACCTGTAAGCAAATCTTCTTTTAAAGACAGCTAGGTCAAGCCTTTTCTCATTGTACAGACTTTCTCCACACCCTATATACTCTTTAGACTTTTTAATATTGTAATCATGCAGGACAGGGCTCATTTCACCTAACATATAGTTCTCTAAAAGCAACATCTTATTGACATCACTTCTATGTTCAGCTCAATAAATTCACCTCACCACTAGACAGCTGGAGTGAATCACCCTGTTGAGGTACTAGTCTATCCAGTCACTGCAGAAGGAGCCTAGGCAATAGATTTTGACTAGACATCAAATATTTTGATGAAGATGGAGCCCGTCCTTTAAGTGGTAACAGTTATCCAGCGGTAGCTAAAATACTACCCTGGTACCTTGTCTCCCAGTCCTGCCCAGAGGAGCAGACATTATTTCCCAAAGAGATCATAGCTGGCCCTCATTTCCTAATAGCTTGTTCTGGCAGGAATACTTGTACCCAGCCATAGATAAAAGACTGAAGCTGACAGAGGAGAAAAAACTGAAAAAGACAGACTGCTCACATAGCATTTGTGAGGCAGCAAAGTTAATTGCTGTGTAATTACCACCCAAGTAAATTGTTTAATGTGGTAAAATGTGACCAGGGTTGTTACTTCTGTTGCAAGCAGAGGCTCATGATGCCATCTGCAACCCATCAGCAGATCACATAGTGAATTTGCTGCAGATGTAAAGCAAACCCTCGACATCTCCAAGCATGTTGTTAAAAACCCCCATCAAGTGAATACTAACAATTCTGTTGTTTCAGATGTCACTGTGGCTATTTACACAGGGCTCAATGGTGCCGCACTTGTTCATGTTGATGAGGGAAGAATATGGTTAGTTAAGAGAAGAGCAGGTTGGCAATGGCATCTGAGGTTAGAAACAAAAATAAAAGGGGGATAAAAGACACATCAGTGTTCAACCATAATTGGAAATCCAGCTACGCCGTATGGAGAGGGGAGCGATGAGGGGGAAAGGAATGTGGTCTGTCATGAAAGCAGCTTTCTGGCAATTTACTGTGGGATCACGAGCAGTTCCTATAAACAGCAGGCAACTGCTGGATCAGCTACTGACTCCTTCTGGGTGCAATGCGCTCGGTGCCCAAAGCCAGCAGGTGAGTGTGCCAGATCAGAGTCGTAACCACACCAGGCACCGATGCTCAAATCTGTAAATCTGAGCTAACACACTGAAAATTGAATGAAATCCAAGTGCATGGAGATGCAATGCAAACCGCTCATGGACCTGCAGCATCTTTTGCAGGGCATTGTAAGGAGAGACAGAGCTCCTTGGGAACCATAGGGTGTGGGGCACAGCCTGCTGCTGCCAGCGTTGCAGGGACTGACACTATACATGGGAAGAACCTTTATCTCTTATTTTAACAGTATTATTTAATTACCTGCAATCTCCAGTTCAAAAGGTCATGGTAAAAAAATAATAATAGTGATGCTTTCAATCTGTGCTTTAAAACACTGACCTGTTTCCTGTAACTGTACCTCTTGTCCCCACACCACATAACGCTTGTCCCATATAACTGCTTGGAATTGTTTCTCATGTTTTTAGGTTTTTCTAATTTTTTTTATTTTTTATTTTCAATGAGAACATTTCAGAAGCAGCTCAAGCATCCAGGAACCACCAAGTCTCTTTAGATTTGAGCTCCTCGGTGCCTGAAGTGCCTTTGGAAATGTCTCCCAGGGTTCACAGTAACACAGACACTCAGCAAATCTCATTCAAAGCAGAAAATTGAGCCCTATAAAAAGCTGTTCTTCCTGCTGAAGGGTATCTAGGATTATCAGCACACATTACTTCATGAGAGAGAAATGCTTCCCAGCTCCACTGATTGTCACACTTTAAGGCATCTCTCATGTCAGTGCCTGCAGCCCAGTTTTGCTCCTTCAGTTACTTTGCACAGAGTTGAAGGGAACATGAAAGAAAAAGAAAACAATCTGCAAAGCAGTTTTATTTTGTTTTGTTTTCAACCAAGGTAACAGTAATGTCCTAATACCACTTTTATGTATCTGATGAGGCTGCTGAGCTCCTGGGAGAATCTGTATTTGTGCAAAATTTAAATGCTTCTCAAGTACATGTGCTTGACTCTTATGCATCCAAACCAAGCAGGTACAAGTATCTACACCGTTACCCAATGCACACACTCTTTGCAAGAGCAACATGTACATATACTTCTAGAAAATGACCAACAGGAGCTTTTTGGTCTCACAAAAAAAGTTAAACTGATTTTGAGTTAACTGGAACTAAATTCTTCCTTCAGGTGAATGCACACACTGGGATGAACAGAAAAACTTGGTTTTATTTGGGGGAAAGAAAAGCAGCTTCTGGATTTTCAAGCTGTTTGCTTGCTTTCATGGCAGAGTTGGTTGGGAGAATGGAGAATGCTATGCCATTTTGCACTGTGAGAGAATTTGCCTAAGCAAGAGAGAGCAAGAGAGAGATTGATCCACAGCTCTCTCCAGCCCAGGGAAATGCAAAAATTTGAATTGGAGCAGAAATCTTGCAATAGAGTAAATAACTATAGTTCAGCTGATTACAGTAGCTGAAGAGTTATTATCACAGGTTTAAAGGATCACTGGGCTGTAGTGACCATGAAATGGTCGAGTTCGAGATCCTCGAGGCAGCAAGGAAAGTGTGCAGCAGGCTGACCATCCTGGACTTTGGGAGAGCTGATTTTGGCCTCTTGAAGAAGCTGCTTGCTATGTTGCCGTGGGATGAAGCATTGGAGGGAAGAGGGGCCCAAGAAAGTTGGTTAATATTCAAGGACCGCCTCCTCCAAGCTCAGGAGCGATGCATCCCTACAAAGAGTAAGGCAGGCAGAAAAGCCAGGAGGCCTGCATGGATGAACAAGGAGCTCCTGGACATGACCAAAAGGAAAAGGGAGGCCTATAGGGAGTGGAAATAGGGGCGGGTAGCTTGGGAGGAACACAGAGGAATCATTTGAGCAAGCAGGGATCAGGTTAGACAAGCTAAAGCCCAGATAGAACTAAATCTGGCCAGGGACATTAAGACAGACACAAAATCCTTCTTTAAGTATGTCAGTGAGAAAAGAAAGACTAGGGAAGATGTGGGCCCTCTCCGGAAAGATACACAAGAACTGGTTACCCAGGACAGAGGCAGACCCGAGGTCCTAAATGACTTTTTTGCCTCAGTCTTCGCTGGCAAGGACTACAGCCGCACTGCCCATGACACAGAATGTAAAGGCAAGGATTGGGAAAATGGAGAACCTCCTACTGTAGATGAAGATCAAATGTGAGACCACCTGAAGAACCTAAAGGTGCAGAAGTCCATGGGACCTGATGAGATACACCCACGGGTCCTGAGGGAACTGGCAGATGAAGTCACTAAGCCACTAGCCATCATATTTGAGAAATCGTGGCAGTCTGGTGAGGTTCCTGCCAACCGGAAAAGGGGAAACATGGCCCCTATTTTCAAAAAGGGAAATAAGGAAGATCCAGGGAACTACAGGCCAGTCAGTCTTACCTCTGTGCCTGGCAAGATCATGGAGCAGATCCTCCTAGAAACTCTGCTGAGGCACATAGAAAACAAGGAGGTGATTCGTGACAGCCAGCATGGCTTCACCAAGGGCAAGTCATGCCTGACAAATTTGGTGGCCTTCTATGAAGGGGTTACAGCGGCAGTGGACAAGGGAAGATCAAAGGATGGATCTACCTGGACTTGTGCAAAGCGTTTCACACCATCCCACACAATATCCTGGTCTCTAAATTGAAGAGACGTGGATTTGACAAGGGGACCACTCGGTGGATAAAGAACTGGCTGGACGGTCGCACTCAAAGAGTCATAGTCAACGACTCAATGTCCAAGTGGAGACCAGTGACCAATGGCGTTCCTCAGGGGTCGGTACTGGGACCTGTACTATTCAACATCTTTGTCGCAGACATGGACAGTGGGGTCGAGTGCATCCTCAGCAAGTTTGCCAATGATACCAAGCTGTT
>NW_009647595.1:6597646-6608473 GCF_000708025.1 Charadrius vociferus
GATTCTGCCCCTCTACTCCACTCTCGTGAGACCCCACCTGGAGTACTGCATCCAGCTCTGGAGTCCTCAACATAAGAAGGACGTGGACCCGCTGGAGTGTGTCCAGAGGAGAGCCATGAGGATGATCCGAGGGCTGGAGCACCTCTCCTATGAGGAGAGGCTGAGAGAGCTGGGGCTGTTCAGCCTGGAGAAGAGAAGGCCCCGGGGAGATCTTATTGCGGCCTTCCAGTCCCTAAAGGGGGCCTACAGGAGAGCTGGGAAGGACTTTTTACTAGGTCACATAGCGACTGGATGAGGGGGAATGGCTTTAAACTGGAAGAGGGCAGGTTTAGATTAAACATTAGGAAGAAGTTTTTCACTTTGAGGGTTGTAAGGCACTGGAACAGGTTGCCCAGAGAGGTTGTTGAGGCCCCATCCCTGGAGTTGTTTAAGGCCAGGCTGGATGTGGCCTTGGGCAACCTGGTCTAGTGGGAGGTGTCCCTGCCTATGGCAGGGGGGGTGGAACTCGATGATCTTCCAGGTCCTTTCCAACCTAAACCCTTCTATGATTCTATGATTCTATGGTATCAGCAGACTGGACAATCTCTAAACTGCGGAGCAATGCTGCACACTTACAACATTGACCGTCAGTCCTCAGTTTTGTTAATTTAATTTTCCCACATGGCATAGAGTGTCAATGGTTAACATATGCTAAGAACAACTAAGGCATGTACCTCCTTCCTTTTTTTTTTCCCCTGATATTTCCAACCGCAAAGATATTTTTATTGGAAAAGTGATTTGTAATGTACAATAATGCACAGCAATTTTTGCTGGCATTATCATGGGAAAAAAGCAGCATCGTAATAAAATTTACTATCACAAAATCAACAGTAGTAAAAATGGAGCCATTGTTACTTGATGTTCTCTTCCATTACAGAGGATTTCAGGAACCGTCTCTTTAGCAGTTTATGCACCAAGTAAGGACTAACACTGGGCATGCTTGAATCATGACAGATCCACTGCAAAAGCCCAAAATATTTGCTTACTTTTATGACTGGTTTTATCAGTAGCAGGAAATGGTGTTGTCATCACTTTTATAATGCCAACTAATCAAACTCTTATTGTTTTGGGGTTTTTTGTTTATATGATCCTCTCCTAATAGGTTGAAAAAGATGTTGCAGCAATCCAAAACACAAAATACCTTCATTGGCTTTGTATAGCTGTTCTTGTCCTTCGGCAGTTAAATGCTGCAGCAAATAGGGTGTCCGCGCTGTGAGCTTTGTTTTAGGTCAGTTGGGATCAGCACGTGAGACATTGCAGGGCTTGCAGAGGCATATCATAGACTGACAAATGGTAAAGTTCTGAGATGTGAGTGAAGATGGGTCATGCCCATCTAAGCAGAGTCTTTCCTGGATTCCTTAAACCGGTTGTAGAAAATCAGCTTGAAAAAAATTTTACTTTTGCTATCCCTATGATGTAATCAGGTCCTAATGAGCATCATTTGGCAATTATGTATTTTGATGGAAGCTGTTTTAATTAAATTATTATTTTCAGTGGGAAAAGGTGTCATATAGCTAACCTTTTTTTGAGTTTAAAGTCTCACAAGAGAAGACACATATAGTGAGGAGGTACGCAGTTAGCTATTTCACAGCAGAAAAATGTATTCAACTTCAACGTCAAAATAAAGAATATTTAAGTATTTCTAAATCAAACTATTTTGCAGCATTTTATTCCATCGGTGATAGTTAGTCTTTTTATACTGAGTGAAGATGAACATGAAATACAGATATTCCACAATTCCATGCAGGTTGTAAATTCTATTTTCTGACTAGATCTAAATACAACTGAAATAAACAAATTTAAGTGTTATTTTTTTTTCTTTTTTCCTTTTGGAAATAGATTGGTTTTGCCTAGAGTGTAAATCAATAAATGGTGTAAATAAATCATTGCAATCATTATTTTGAGGAAAAAAAGAGGACCGCAAGAATAAATAAAGACAGATATCTTTATGGTACCCTCATTTTCTTTTGAAGAAACCAGGAAAAATAAAGCCTTCACAGCTGAAGGACATTTTTGCATTCTGGTTCCTCCCAGATATTTTTTCAGCATTTTTTAAAGTTCACAAACCAAGACAAGGGCATGTTCTGTTGTTTTCAGTAGGCAAAGCATATAGTTTTACCGCAAGGGGAAAAGGGCAGCAAAGCTGATCTGCAAATCTCTTACTTGAGCCTTAGTAATTTTAGACAGGTGCCCTTTGCTTCACGATACTTTTTTCTTGAAAGAATGTATCTTGGCACAAAGGGGAAAAAAAAAAAAGACGTGGCCTTTAGAAAGCCAATGGCTTACAAATTAATTTTACTGGAGGCTGTAGCAATTACAAGACTTGATACTGCCACCTGGATATTCACCTGAACCTCACCGCAGAGTCCATTTCTCTGTCCAGGTTTCTGTTGCAATTTGTTAAGGAAATGCTGTAGATCTTGACATGTCCTAAAACCAAAATGTTGTGGTCCTCTGACTATTAAAGAGAATCAAGCCTCAGGTTTGTGTGTTGATATTCAAAGCCTTTCAGAGGTAGTATGTCATGCCTTACATGGAAGCTCACCTTTTGCTCAGCAACGGCCATTTCTGTTTTTCACAGTCATCTCTGCCAAGAGCGAGGATGCTGCCAGCTAGGAATGGGCATTCATGCTCTCCAAGGAGCTCAAAATGTCTTTAATTAAACTTTTTTTTTATAGATTGAGGAGAGAAAGGATGTTGTCCAAATTACAGCACCTGTCTGGGAAACAAAATCTTTTTACAGATCGCTCCTAGTTCCAGGGAAAGAACTATAGGCGAAGTTCAGAACAGGGGTCTGATTTCTGCTCAAAGAGTGGGAGACTGAAAGCAGTTTGAGAACAAATCAGTAACCTAGCAAATGCCAGTTTAGATCTGTCATCTGATGCGTAATCACGAGAGCACTATTGCCACTTTTTGCACACAAAACGCCAAGGGATTGAGGGTCATTTTCTATATAAAACAGGGCTTTATTTTCAAAACCATGAAGAATTTGTGCGGTGGAAAGAAACATTTCCAGCCCAATTCCAATGCTAGAACAAATAAATAAATAAAATAATAAATAAAAAACACAAAACAAAATATAAAATAAAATAAAATATTAAATTAAATTAAATTAAATTAAATTAAATAATGTAGTATGTTACAATAACATAAGACAAGACATTTCTTTTTCTGGGAAAGACGAGAAATCCAGTGAGCAATAATACAGTGGGAAAAGTCCCAGTGTCATCAGCAAACAGATTAAAGCTCCTGCCATCAATATAATACAGAGTGTCCCAAGTTTGAAGTTCCATTGTTCTGTAACCTTGCATTTCGATCCAGGACCCATGTACAGCAATATACCACACATTAGAAACTCCTTTTCTGTCTTCAGCAGCGTGTGGGAATGCAGAGGTCATCAAGCTTGTGGCATAGCAGTCACCAGGTCCATGGTACCTTCTGAGACAACTAGAATCACAGAATCATAGAATGGGTAAAGTTGGAAGGAACTTTAAAGATCATCTAGTTCCATGGGCAGGGACATCTTCCACCAGACCAGCCTAATCAAAGCCTCATCCAACCTGGCCTTGAACACCTCCAGGGAGGTTTTCACATGTCCACAACTTCGGTGGGCAACCCGAGCCAGTGCCTCACCACCCTCACAGTAAAGAATTTCTTCCTCATATCTCATCTAAATCTCCCGTCTTCCAGTTTGAAGCCATTCCCCCTCATCCTATCACTACAAGTCCTTGTAAAAAGTCCCTCTCCAGCTTTCTTGTAGGTGCTCTTCAGATACTGGAAGAGGGGGTATAATGTCTCCATGGAGCCTTCTCTTCTCCAGGCTGAACAATCCCAACTCTCTCAGAGTGTCCTCACAGGAGAGGTGCTCCAGTCCTCTGATCATCTTCATGGCCCTCCTCTAGATTTGCTCCAACAGGTCCATGTCCTTCTTCTGTCAGGGGCCTCAAAGCTGAATGCAGTAGTCCAGATGGCGTCTCACCAAAGTGGAGTAGAGGGCAGAATCACCTGTCAACCTGCTGGCCATGCTTATTCTGATGCGGCCCAAGAAGTGGTTGGCTTTGTGGGCTGCAAGTGCACATTGCCGGCTCATGTTGGGTTTCTCATCAACCAACACCCACAAGTCCTTCTCAGGGCTGCTCTCAATCCATTCTCTGCCCAGCCCATATTTGTGCTTGGGATTAGCCTGACCCATGTGCAGGACCTTCCACTTGGCCTTGTTGAACTTCATGAGGTTCACACAGGCCCACCTCTCAAGCTTATCCAGGTCCCGTGGGATGGCATCCCTTCCCTCCAGCATGTTGACTGCACCACACAGCTTGGTGTCATTGGCAAACTTGCTGAGGGTGCACTCCATCCCACTGTCCATGGGATTAACAAAGATGCTAAACAGCACTGGTCCCAATTCTGACCCCTGATGAATGCCACCTGTCACTGATCACCAACTGGATGTCAAACTGTTGACCACAACTCTTTGACTGTGGACATGCAGCCAATTCCTTATCCACTAAGTGGTCCAGCTGTCAAATCCATGTCTCTTCAATTTAGAGACAAGGATGTCATGCAGAACAGTGTCAAATGCCTTGCACAAGTCCAGATAGATGATGACAGCTGCTCTTCCCTTATTCACCAAAGCTGTATCACCATCATAGAAGGCTACCAAATTTGTCAGGCATGATTTGCCCTTAGTGAAGCCATGTTGGCTATCCCCATTCACTTCCATATTTTCCATGTGCCTTAGCAGAATTTCCAGGAGGATCTGCTCCATGATCTTGGTTGGCACACAAGTGAGACTGACTGGCCTGTAGTTGCCCGGGTCATCCTTTTTTTTCCTTTTTAAAATGAGGGTTATGTTTCCCCTTTTCCAGTCAGCAGGACCTTCAGGTTCCCTAGATGATCTTGGACCTAATCTTCTCCTACAGTGGGCAATTCTTCATTCTCACAGTCCTTGCCTTTGCCTTCTGTGACTTGGGTGGTGCGGCTAGAGCATTTGCCAGCAAAGATCAAGTCAAAAAAGTCGTTGAGTACCTCAGCCTTCTCCATATCCCAGGTGACCAGGTCTTCCATTGCCCTCCAGAGAGGGCCCACATTTTCCCTAATCTGCCTTTTATCACTGTCGTACCTCTAGAAGCTTTTCTTGTTGCCCTCGATGTCCCTGGACAGATTGAATTTATCTGGGCTTTAGCTTTCCTAACCTGATCCCTGGCTGCTCAGACAATATCTCTGTCCAGGAGCTCCTTGTTCATCCATGCAGGCCTCCTGGTGTTTTTGCCTGACTTCCTCTTTGTTGGGATGCATTGCTCCTGAGCTTAGAGGATGTGATCCTTGAATATTAACCAGCTTTCCTGGGCCCCTCTTGCCCCCAGGGCTTTATCCCATGGTACTCCAGCAAGCAGATCCCTGAAGAGGCCAAAGTCTGCTTTCCTAATGTCCAGGGCAGTGAGTTTGATGTGCACCCTCCTTGCTGCCCTAAGGATCTTGACCACCACCATGTCATGGTCTCATCAGCCAAGGCTTCCCTTGAGCTTCACATTCCACACCAGCCCCTCCTTGTTGGTGAGAACAAGGTCCAGCATAGCTCCTCTCCTTGTTGGCTGATCTGTCACTTGGAGAAGTAAGTTATTGTCAATGCATTCCAGGAACCTCCTGGACTGTTTACGCCTTGCTGTGTTGTCCCTCCAACAGATAACAGAATGGTTGAAGTCCCCCATGAGGACCAGAGCTTGTGAACGTGAAGGCTGCTCTTATCTGTTTATAGAGGGCCTCATTCACTTGGTCTTCCTGGTCAGGTGGCCTGTAGCAGACCCCCGCTGGAACATCACCTATCCCTTTAATCCTAACCTATAAAGTCTCCGTCGGCTCCTCATCTGTCCCCAGGTGGAGCTCCGTGCACTTTAGCTGGTCCTACAACTACACGATGCTCATCCAGCTATGACCCTTCAAAATTTGCCTGGGTTTGATGAGACTCAAAGTCTGGTGTGGTTTCCTGGTGTCCTGGTTTGAGGTAGGAATCTAGGAACCTCCCCCACATCATTTCTGAAATTGCCTACATGGAACATTTTAAACCCAAAGCTAATGGCACGTGTTTTGAGAGGTGTTAACATGTCGTGATCTCTTCTCATTAAAACCCCTTTGCAGTATTTTTCCCTTTTGTGTCACTCTTAACTTTCTGGGAGTCTTAAATATTTGGATTCTTGCTACTTCTGTGCTGCTTTGCCTTCTTAAACTATCTGCTTTTGAAGTGCCTTTTTTTTCCTAGTAAATAAACCCAAAATTTAAATAATGATTAAACAATAATTCACTAGAGAAGATAGTTGTGGCATGTTGACTCAAATGTGAGTTTATTTTCCATAATAAAATATGTCAATATTTATCCTTATTTAAAGCACAATTTTCTCATATAATAGAGTCAATATTAAGGGAACTATCTATCTTAGAAATACATAAGATGCCATTTTTCATTGTCTGGAGATTGCAAAGCGGAGAAATATTGTAACTGCTGCTATATAAGCGTAGCTCTTGAGTCCACTTCGATAGGGAGACATGAGATTTTTCCATTAATCATTCTTTTACTGCTACTCAGTTTCAGCCATTAACTTGTAATGCCCAGAAGGCTTATAGCACAGAGAATTTGACTGCTGCCAATGTAAAATCCCCAGTAAGAGGCTGTGTTTTTTAAAAGATTCGTAGCAATTTGCAGAGGGTTTTAACAGCAGAATCCAGAAGGTAAATAACTCTTAAAGGTTTTGAAAGTTGTGAAACCAGTTATAAATTCTCAGTATGAATATTGATAACATTGTTACAATATCTTGTAAAAAGGTGCTTACGCTCAAAACCTTACTGCTTTTCAGTAACAATGAAACCAGCAGTGGCCTTGAATCAAACCCCTACATCTATGCAGCTTGAAATAATGAGATATTAAAAATGCAGCTCTCAGTGTTGATCTTTGCTCTGTTCTAAACTTCAGGTTAATTTTGCCCCACAGATTGAAGCCTTACATTTACAGCTTGGCCATCCAGGGAAGGAAAAGGACATAGCCCTGCAAATGTCATTGCTTCATACTTCTCAGCAAACCAGGGCAGACACATAATTTTAAACAACTGTTTCTGAATGTTTAGCTGGCTAAACTAAAGAACTGTATTTTTCCTCATATATTTAATTGCATTGAATTACTCGTGCATAAGTATTGATGAATTAGTACTAATCTAAATACCTAGGTAGCTCTTATCACCTGCATCATAGAAAATCATCAACACCTTTTTTGTTTGCTGCCTGGATACCATACAGCTAATAATGGCAGTCCCCTGATCTGAGGTGAAATCCAGCTCTAAGGAGTAGTGGGCAATATTTAGGTGTTATAAAATGTTAATTTAATAACAGCTTTATGTTTGAGGACTTTTGCAGGAAAGGATAGTGGCTGAAATCGATTCCCATACATGGGATTGGTCCTAATTCTCCATATGTGGTACGAACCAGCTTACATGGACCACATGCATAAGCCCGAATTTCAGTGGCTGTGACTTCTGAAACATAACCCAAATAAAAGGACAAATAACTCCACATGTCTTGAAATAAATCTAGATTCTCCTGCTCTGGGCTGTTGTTTCAAACTGACCAGCTTGTTGGTGGGACCAAAAGTGTATGGTGAGTTTGATTTTAAGGTGAATGTTCTCCATTTTTAACCTAGTTAATTTGTCTGGAGACCTTTCTGCCAATGTCTGTCTAGGGTAGAGATTACATTTCAGTCTGGTTTTAAGTGGAGACCTCAAATGGCTCTAACACAGAATACGGAGCAAGAAACTTCACAGATGGAAAGATGACAAGAGGCAGCTTAACTTTTATTACATCAAACATCTGTCTGTGTGTTTTGCCAGCATCCATTGTGGTTTTAGGGACATTAGTGAATTCATTTATTGCAATTCTGTGTGATCACTGTGGAATTCCAAAGTTGTTTCCAGACAGGACCAGTGTGACCCTGTGGAAGTGGGTACGAGTCCCCTAATGTATGGGCGACACCAGCTTCCACCAGGTTTCAATTTGGCTTTCATTCAACAGGCATATTGCTGTCTATTACAGCATCCTATAACTCTCAGCTTCGTCACTTAATGGGGAAAACTTCCCTAGTTGCCACCTAGTTTTCCTAAGCGGATGCAACTATTAAGGCTTATTGCTCATCTTCTTGAGAGTCTGGACTCCACGCCCAGCAAAACTGGTGCTTCCAAAACTATGCAAAAGATTGCAATTTTTAAAAGTGGATGAATTCATCAAGGCGCATGGGAGCTCTCCCAGCTGAAAGAAATGTCTCTGTTACATTGCTGAAGATCAGCAGGTAGGTTTGCTGCACTTCCTTTCATTGTGGCAGAAAGCCCTGTTCACAGCTACACTGGTGTACTGCAGAAGATACCTGCAGAAGACATTTGCAACCAGTCACACACATATGTGAGTATCCCATATGTGAGCCTGACAGCCAGATGTGGCACATCTGCAGAACCTGAGGGAACTCTGACCACAGTGCAAGGTTTGCGTTCTCCCTTGCAGACTCTAAAATGGATGCACATAGCTCCTAGAGGGCAGATTTACTGAGGCTTTATAAAGAAAATCTACTTTCAACTCCATCTGGCACGGTGTATGCCATGTGTCACATGCAGGAGGGGAAACTGTGATGGCTATTTTGGCACTGCCCTTCAGAGCCAGGCAAGGGAACTCTGTGCCCAGCAGCGTGACAGCTCTGCTTCTCCCAGCATTCAACGTCATGGAGCAGCACAAAAGAGCAACACATGCCAGCTGAAGCAACACCGCCACTCAAATCAGCGTCGCCCTCACACCTATGTGTCCTTGCTCTAGTAATCAGGGTGAGAGGATGTGAGGATCAGGAAGACTTGCACAGATTTCATCCCAGACCCCAGATGTGGCATGTGGGCAGCATACACCCTACACATGTAGCCTAAGTCCACCATAGATACGGCCATGCAGGTCTCACTGCAGGCAGCAAAGAGTCCTTTTCTTGGTTATGTGGTTCCCTTCCTCATGTGCATCCATCATCACCTTCCTTTCCCACTTGTTCACCAGTGCTACAGGGATGGAGCCCCCTTAATGAACTAATTTTGTTTCTGAAGATGTTAATTTTAACCTTTACTTTGGCACCATCACTCCAGCACCATCTGGAGGACCTGACAATAGTGAGTGCTTGAAACAGCACTGTCTCTGTTGATCATATCCTATTCCCTTGGGTATAAAATAAAAAGCACCACTTCAGATCCATTTTTACATTAGCTTTGGCTGGAAGTAGGGGCAACTTGCCTGGAAATATTTCCCAAGAAGGAAGAAAATTGCTTGGGCAATCATCTCACTTTAAAAGCTACCTTCTAAGACAGAAACTAAGTGAGATTAGTTTTGAGGCCCCAGCCAGTACAAAGATATAAGTGAGGTGAAGACAGCAAAGGTTTAAGAAAAGTGCTAAAGCAAGAAGCCTTGTGACCTCTTTTTTCCCCATATATTTAGTGATGTTTCACTTTTGTTGTTCTGTTATCAGCAGGATGTTTCATCTGAAAAGGGGAGTTGTCAAATCTGACATGGAAATCAGGCATACAGCTGGAAAAGACATTGTCATAACTTTGGAAAAGTATCCCAGAGAGCCATTACCTTAGTGGCTAAGCTGAAGGAAGCATTAGACAAGGGAAATGGTGTTGTATAAAGGAATATGAGCTTTAAAGAAAAGCAATGCTCAATCCTTTCTGTTTTAAAATGAATTGCTAATTTGAATCCAAAGGGAATGTGGTATGATGAACTGAAAATTTTGATGAGCTGAGAAAAAATGCACCTCTGAAAGCAGGTAATTCTGGCATTGTCTGTAGAAGACAGCTTTTCTTCTTCCTCCACTTTTCAGCTAAAGACATGGCTATTTAGTGCTGAAATTGATAATTCCCTTTTTAATAGAAGTGGGTGGAGAAGAGAAGGGTAAAACCACTTAGATCAGCCCAGGTGGTAGAGCAGGAGAGCTCTGAGATGATGCTTCCATTGGAGACGGACCAAAGACTGAGCACTGTTGGTGACAACCTGAGTTCACAGGACAGAGGTGTTTGCAGTTTTCTATTTTAATTAGAAGGAGAAGATCACAGAATCATAGAATCATAGAATCATTTAGGTTGAAAAGGACCTTTAAGATCGTCAAGTCCAATTGTAAACCTAACTCTGCCAAGTCCACCATTAAACTATATTCCTAAGTGTCACATCTACATGTCTTTTAAATACCTCCAGGGATAGTGACTCAACCACTTCCCTGGGCAGCCTGTTCCAATCCTTGACAAGTGAATTGCTCTCAGAGAATAAATTTTTCCTAATATCCAATCTAAACCTACCCTGGTGCAACTTGAGGCTGTTTCCTCTTTTCCTGTCACTTGTTACTTAGGAGAAGAAACCGACCTCCACTTTGCTGCAACGTCCTTTCAGGTAGTTGTAAGGAGTGATAAGGCCTCCCCTCAGCCTCCTTTTGTCCAGGCTAAACAACCCCAGTTCCCTCAGCTGCTCCTCATAGGATTTGTTAATGTCCTATGATCTGTGAGACAAATCAGCTGATTTCACTTCATCTGAACAATTCTGGTACTTATTGTTTCTGTCCTCCTCAAGTGGAGATCACCAGGCCCTCTGATAAATATGGATGAAGATGCATCTGGATGAGTCCGTGTAGAGGCTCAACTCAAACAACTGGTTTGTGGGTGGTGTTGAGGCACCAGGCTATGCACAAGTCTGCTTCCAGCAGGGGATTGTGGCTTTTAAATACAATGTGTTGGA
>NW_009647595.1:6608487-6613718 GCF_000708025.1 Charadrius vociferus
CTCTAAATTTTCCTCTCAAATAGTGTTTAACAGGTATCCAAACAAGCAAAGAGAAACAAGTAGACACAGAACGCGGTGATGCCCGATGAGCTGCAAGCTGATTCGTAGCTGTTCAACCCAACGGATCTGGTTGTCTTTATGCTTAGGATAGCAGAGACCAACCAAGCATCCCAGCCAGACAGCCAGCAAGGTACAGAGATCATAAACAGAGCAGGAGGGGGAGTCCCCACCTTAAACAGAGCAAACACAACTCTGAGTAGGTGGTACCCTGTCCCAAAATGAGGCAAGGGTTTCCTCATCCCACCTTTCAGAAAGTCAGGGGAACAGGGGATGTGATTGCTCACAGAAACAAGACGCCTACGTAAATTGAACTCTAACGTCTCTGCATGAGGCAGGGTTGCACAGCGCGGCCCCAGCCGCCCACTCAGGGAGCATCCAGGGCTCCCTCCCACAACTCTGCACCGCACCAACGTTGCGCTGGTCACCTGGCCTCTCGCCATTAATCCAGGCAAGACCTGGGTAAACATCTTTTGGCGTACAGCTTTGCAGACGAGCAAATCTGAGCACATTTGTAAAGTAATTAACTTACTGACAAATTGTTTAGATTTGCTTCTCTAATCACAAAAAAAGCACACAATACAAATAGCACTGGCTTTCTCATTACAGAAATGACACTGTTGCTATCCACACTGTTGTCATTCTGCTAGGCTAGGCTATAACAATTAGAATTTAGAGGCATAATCATCATTCTTCATCCACCCCTCTCAAAGGGAAACTTCTTGGGACAGATCCACAGGTTCAGGGAGACTGTTGTAAAACTGAAGTAATGTCATTGTGTTCAAAGAGTGAGAGATGGAGCAGAAATCTCTCTGCTGTCTTCAGAAACAATTGGCTTTTCTTTAGCAATAGCTAACACAGACCGATAGTTTATTATCAGACTTGACTGTCAGTTACTACAGGAATCCAACAGAGACAATATCCAGCTTGGAGGCATCAACAAAAAATTATCCAGGTAAAACAATAGCTTACCAAAAGCAAAATATAATGTGTATCCAGTGGCTTTATTGAATGCAAACACGAACTCAAATAACTATATGGTTAAAAGGAATGGATGGAAAAGGTTGCTATGCAAAATTGAAACTACATGTTTTCAACTTTTCTTTTGAATGACTTTCATAAGGCTTTCTATTATAAGAGTTAATTTAAGAGCCTTATCTTTCTAGTAAATGGTTGACGTAAAGACACACTTAAGCTTTTGCATTTATTTGCCAGTTGCCTACTAAAGAGCAGAATTAATAAAACATGATCTCCACATGGCTGTTTGTGGGTCAATTTTTTCCATGCTTATTCCTGAATAATATAGCTTATCTGTTTTCACTGGGTCTTGAGTTGCATTAAGTTAATAAAAGTCTTCGGGTTCTCCTCACATACTCTTAAAAGAAAGGTTCCTGCTTATCTTCTGCCCCTTGTACTGTTCTTCATCTTCAAATCCATGCTCCGTCAGTCAAAAAATGATCGTTAGTATGAAAAGATGATGCAACATATATAATTTAAATTGCATGACCCTGGCAGAATAGTGTTCTTAAATTGAATTTTACACTCTGAGCTGTACTCAGCATGGGGTCATTTCCAGTTTGCATCATGTCAGAAGTACACTGTTGAAACTGTTATGTTACTAACCACACACATCTTTTCAGAACATTACTTCTCTTGCTTTCGAGTTTGGGGAATAGCGGTATGGAGTCCAGGCTTCTTGTGTCCTACAGCTGGAGCCAGTATTCTCTCCCGTCTGCATTTCCATCAAGTTTTATTTAAATTCCACCTCAGAAACCAATGTCTGAAAAGCAATGAGTTCTGGAGAATTTCATGGGGATCAGGGGGACAGTGGGGTGTTATTGAACAGATAAAAAAAGAAAAGTAAATAATCCACGTATTATTTACCCTTTACTGTGCAGAATAGTCCCATTGGGTCTTTGCCAGTACAGGCAAAGTTCAAGAGAATAATGCAACATTTCAAAGATGGTGAAACAGTTGTAAAAGTAAAAAGGCTACTAAGCATTACTACTGGATATAGGATACCCATAAATGTATAGATTAAATCAATAAACTCCTTTAAAGATCAACTAGAACGTTGCCACCAATTACAGCGGACCAGATGTTCAGGCAGACAGGCATAAAAACTGCCCCACAAAGATCTGCAGAACGTTAGCAGGGTGTATTGTATCAGAGTCCTTATGTGTAAAAATACATGTACTTAGGTGAGTCACCATGTATATATCAAGATTTAAGCAAAAACCTCCTGTATTTACTGATACAGTCCTAGAGCTAGTGGTTCCAATGAGAAAGCAGACAGCATTTCAGGTCTATATTTAGTTGTGAGTCCAGTCTGTTTTTTCTTCCACCTCGGAGACAGAGTGAGATGAAAATGGTAGATGGGAAATGGCTTTGGTTTATGTACAGTGCCACTTATTTATTATTTCATGTGGCTTAGTTCTGATCAAAATCCTCTGGTAGTGAATAGTACTGAAGGATCCAAAGAAAAAATAGATGGCCAAACTTCATCCTACACCTCTGGAGATGTTCAGATTACAGTGTTAACTTGATCTCATCTAAAATTTGAAAAAAAATTAATGAGAGATAATGAAGAGAATGAAAGAGTTGACATCTCTCACAAGCATTCCTGCCAGATTTACTATGCTGGTTAACCATTGTTGCACATATGCACTTAACGGTGATAAGAGTCCTTTTTGAAATGTACTGATTGCAGCCTCTGAGAGATAAATCTCAGTGCCCGGCACTGTAATTAACTCAAGATTTATTAATTTATCAAGACTCCTGAAACAAGCATGTCTAATTGCCCATCTTTATTAATACATTCAAGAATGTTTAACATTTTACTGCCATTTAAACAAGAGTTCTAATAAGATACAATATCAATTAATGGTCCGGTTAAAAATCAGCTGGTATTTTTACAATAGCAGCAGAACTCCTTGTTACACGTTAAAGCCCATGCAGCAATAATAACATTTGTGGTTTTGTTTGGAAAGGTGCACTGGTATGATACACTGCCAAGATTTTAACAAGCATCTCCCACAAGAAATTCCTTGCTTAAGAGGATGGTAAAAAAAACCACCAAACTTTAGTTTTGGGGTTGCCCAGAAAAGGACAATGAAGGAACAGGAATTCCATTAGTGTGTTTATCTTCTAAAAGCAATATGCCCTAAGGACATAAATGCACTACACTGCACTGCTTTTGTTTGGTTCTTGAAATGTGTTGATCTTCAGTTTTCTGGTTTTTGTTGTTTGTTTTTTTTTCTGGGGAGATCATCAGTGTGAACCAAACCGGTATTAATATACATCCCCACCTATATGTTCCTCACTCATGGCTTTCCTCACCTCATGTGACGCAGTCCACAGCCCGGGGAAGGCTGGTGCTGAAAAGCCTTAGTCAGAAATGCTGAATCCTGTCCCATGGACAGAGCAAGAGTTGATAGCTCATTTGCACTAAAGCAGTCTTATTGTGTAACTGCAAATAATCACCCAAAGGCATGAGCAGAGCTGACCAGAATGGCTTTTGAACAAGGTATGCTGTTTTTCTGAAACTAAAGTTTTCTACAGGTGGACTGGTTTCCATCCAACTTTCATTAGGATGCTTTCTTTCAAAGCCTAAGACTTAATTAAACAGTTAACTACAGTGTCAGTTAAAACACTGGCCTGTGACGTGAACAACACACCACAAATGTTCTGCACTGGTTTACAGTGGCATTTATCAGGACACCTTTAAAGTAACTGAATGATGCACAATGATTTAGCAATCAAACTCAGCTTCTTACTTCAGTATTGGTCAGTAAATTAATACTTTTACTTACTGAAAGGGTTGTTGTAAACTTTATATGGTAGATGCATTAAGCCAATTGAAGTACTTTTATTTCCTCTGTGAACATGTCACATAAATTTCCATAAACCACTGAACATTGAAGAGCTGAACACAATAAATTGGGAAATGACTTGTTAACTCAGGCATAGTAGGTGATGTGTTCAAAAACTCCTAGACACTGAGAGCTATCATTTTGGCTGCCATGATCCTCTGTACCTTTATCTGCTGAGAAAGCCATTTACACACTGGAAGTTCCCAACAGCCTCTGTTGTCCAGCAGTTTCTTTTTGCAGGGCAATAGCATAGACAGGCTAACAGGTAGCAAAGGAGGTAAATCTTAGGAGGTTCTTACTCCCTAAAACAACTGTTGCAAGAATCCCACAGACACCTAGTCAGCTTTTTACCTGGAAATTTTTCATTTTCTTCCTTGAGATGCATACAAACCTCATGATTTTTGCGGCTGGATTTCTCATGCTCTATCAGATGTGTCCTAGTCCCTTCCAAATAGGATATAATGTGACCCATTTATAATAACAATAAAGGCAAAAAGAAATGGCAAGTTTATTAATGAATGACAAACCTAACAACAAATTGGCAATTCTTAGGTTAATAACAGTAGACTGTTGTTTAAAGGGATTTAGCTATTCCTTCCTCAATAAGACATTCAGGAAGCATCCTGTGTTTGAGCACACACACAACTTTTATTGATGTGAATAACCTTTTCCAATAGAAGTGGAAAATTTTTCCAATGAACCTTGCTGAAATTCAGGTGCAAAGTCAGCTCTAGGATACTTTGCACCAAGTCCTTGAGCCAGGAGATTTCACAATCATAAACCTTTCCTCCTGATGTTGTGTAACACAGGGCTCACCTTGTCCTTCAAGCAGAAGGTTGATATACTGATTTAGGTGGGCCAAGAAGAAGGCAATGTTCGCAGTCAAGTGTCCATCAGAGAAAGTGATCTTCTTTGGACAGCGTGTAGTAATTCACGTGCAGTTACCCTACCCATATGCTTATCTGTGCCTACATGCAGTACCGTGTAGGAAGCCCCTAGGGTGGCTCCAAGACCAAAAGTATCCATGTACATGGCTTGAAGAAGAGGTAGCTTGATCCTGTAGAAATTTTTAGGGGCCACTCGCCTATAATGTCGCTGAGCTTTGTGCCTCCATCTTTCTAGTGTGTCCCTCCAGTGATGACATCAGGCCAAGAAGAGAAATAGACTCCTTCTCAGGAGGGTTTGATGTGACCTCCGGGGACAGCCTTCAGGGTCCTGAGACTTCAGAGGGGATGTTCAGTCCATAGGCACTGTGCAGAGCTGGAATGAGAAAATCGAATCAGTGCTGAATCAGAAAGAGTG